>NC_041353.1:3389672-3407172 GCF_004354835.1 Perca flavescens
CAGAGGACTCAGCCTACATGGGGCGCACGCTCTCACCAGGTGAGCTACAGGCCGGCCCGGGCGTGCTAGTTTTTAACGGAGGTTAGTTCTTCTACTGGAGCCAAAAAACACGTGTGCACGGAGATCGCTTTTGGCTCTGAGCAACGTAAATGTAGCCTAGAGCTGGGTAATATATCGATATTATATCAATATCGTGATATGAGACTAGATATTGTCATAGATTTTGGATATTGTAATATGGCGTGTTGTCTTTTCCTGCTTCTAAGGGATGCATTACAGTTAAGTGATTAAAGTCATTTTCCAAACTTACCATACTGTTATAATTGTTCTATTATTTGCCTTTACCCACTTAGTCATTATATCCACATTACTGGTAATTATTTATCAAAAATCTCAGTGTGTAAATATGTTGTGAAAGCACCAATAGTCAACACTACAATATCGATATTGAGGTATTTGGTCAAAAATATCGTGATATTTGATTTTCTCCATATCGCCCAGCCCTAATGTAGCCTAAAATATAAATTAACAAAAGAACTGACAGATTATTCAGTGGGAAAAAAAATGGCTGTACCGATCAAGCTAAACGCTGCCTGGATGACAGCGGCCACAGTTTGTTTGTGAGGAAACTTTGTGAGAAGGACTCTGCTGTCGAGGTCTGGCCACGGATCGGTCTCGCCGTGGCCAGACCTCTGCTGTCGAGGTCTGGCCACGGATCGGTCTCGCCTCAGGGTCATGAACTGGTAAAATCACACCGGTAGTGTTTGTGTTTCCCTCAACAGGTTTCTAAAAAAGCATTTCCAAAGCCTGGAGTTTGGGGTCATCTCGTTACTGGAGCCAGAAAAAAATCCTAATTTGGGCAGATTTGTGGACTAATTTAATACATACAGTACAGGCCAAAAGGTTGGACACACCTTCTCATTCAATGTGTTTCTTTATTTTCATGACTATTTACATTGTAGATTCTCAGTGAAGGCATCAAAACTATGAATGAACACATATGGAATTATGTACTTAACAAAAAAGTGTGAAATAACTGAAAACATGTCTTATATTTTAGATTCTTCAAAGTAGCCACCCTTTGCTTTTTTTGATAACTCTGCAAACCCTTGGTGTTCTCTCAATGAGCTTCATGAGGTAGTCACCTGAAATGGTTTTACCTTCACAGGTGTGCTTTGTCAGGGTTAATTAGTGGAATTATTTCCCTTATTAATAAAAAAGCAAAGGGTGGTACATAATATATATAATAAGTACATAATTCCATATGTGTTCATTCATAGTTTTGATGCCTTCAGTGAGAATCTACAATGTAAATAGTCATGAAAATAAAAGGAAACGCATTGAATGAGAAGGTGTGTCCAAACTTTTGGCCTGTACTGTATTTGTTTTTGCACCTCCTATTTTTCCACTTCACCCTGGGAGGTGACAACTTTTTATTTATTTAACCCTCATGTTGTTGTTTTTTTATGTCAGAAATATGGCACATCAAAATTAGTGCCAAAAATGTACATAATAATGTCAAAAAAGTGACAAAACGTTGGGAAAAGTGTCAAAAATGTTGAAAAAAGCGACAAAAACGACAATAAAAACATAAAAAACATCAGAAGAAAATGTCAAAAATGTGGGAAAAACTTTGAAAAAGTGACAAAACGTCAGAAAAAGCTATAAAAATATTGGAAAAAAACATTGAAAAAAGGGAAGACGACACAGGGCTTAACAATCAGAGGGGGGAGAGGTTCTCAGATCTGTTACTGAAGTAAAAGCATACGCGTGAAAATATACTTAAAAGTACCGAAAGTAAAGTACTACAGCTGGTGGTTATCATAAAAATGTAAATCCTGCTACTACTGGAATTTGTTTTCGGAATCTGCTCTGCAATTTCTTTAAAAATAAACAAAAACACAGATCAGTGTCACTTCTGCAATCATCTTACATTCATATTGCCTAAATTATGTGTGCATTATTTGCATCGGCATCGGCCGATACGCGTAAAATCGCAAATATCGGCCCGATATATCAGCCGGCCGATAAAAACAGTCTATCACTACAAAGTAGCTCAAAATTGTACTTAAAAACAGTACATGAGTAAATGCCTTTGGTTGTCTGATCTGTCTTGTACTGTATTCTCTCTTGAACAGCAATTTTTTTTTATGTATTACTGCAAGAACATTTGAATATGCATTGTTATTTTCAGAGAGCCCACTGTGAATCACTGTGGCTATAGTGTAGCTGGAAGCTGTACACCTGAGGATTACATCGTTATCGCTCCGTGAGCACTACAGACATGACTTACAACACAACATTAAATCAACACTGTTATATTTTATATAACGGCCTCTCAGGAGGATGTTAAATATTTAACATCCTCCCACTTATACCTGAATAAATCATGTTTTAATCAAACTGACTGTGGCAATCAAGCTGTTAATCAAGCATTTAGTCAGTCAAGAAAAAATCAATTGGCACCTTTAATTGAGTAATCATTTAAGTTGTTTAATCACACAAAATTCCAATTATTTTCTGGTTTCAGCTTCGAAAAAGGTGAAAAGTTGCAGATTTTTCTGTGTTGTATATTCTTTTTTTGAAAAAACAAGACATTTAAAGACATCATTTTTTCACACACCTTGTGGCACATCACAATGGTTGAGGGAAATATGACTTTTTACTTAGCTTTAGAATAGATAACTTACACAACAAATAAATAGGTTTTGGAAAATTATGAGCATTTTCTTCAATTTCCTTGAGAATAAAGCTGAATCTCATTTCTCTGTCTTACCCCTTCCCCTTAGTTTTGCGCGTTCACGTGAGAGTAAGGCCTATCCCAATTCTTGTTTTGATCGAGGGGTAGGGCTAAAGGGGAAGGGGTAGATACACCCAGAATGCACTGGGCAACCGGCAACAATGGCGGCCAGATCAACCAGAGAGTCCCATAAATGTAAGTAGTGTCGGCTTAAATAATTGATTTCAAAATAAGGACAGTCTTGTGTTGTGCTCTACACAATCTGTGTGTGTGTATATATATATATATATATATATATATATATATATATATATATATATATATATATATATAGATATATTGCAAACAGACCTAAGTAGTACACAGATAAGAACATCTGCATCTGCACCACCACCCCCAACGTGTACATAAAAGAACTATAAAATATATATACATGCATTTGACACTGTTGTCAAAACCCACGCAATCGACATACACACACTTGCAGACGGCATCTTGGAAGTTTGTGATCAATACTTGTCGCCTCAGGTGATGTAGCAGCCAGCTAGCAACGATGTATGATGACGTAACCGTAACCAAGTGGTGTCTCCTTTCATAGGGGTATGTTTTCACCCCTAACCACTCGGTTTCGAGGGACAAGGGCTAGGGGTAAAACAAAGGGGTAGGGGTAAGACGAAGGGCTAGGGGTAAGACAAAGGGGTAGGGGTAAGACAAAGGGGTAGGGGTAAGACGAAGGGGTAGGGGTAAGACGAAGGGCTAGGGGTAAGACAAAGGGGTAGGAGTAAGACGAAGGGGTAGGGGTAAGACGAAGGGCTAGGGGTAAGACGAAGGGGTAGGAGTAAGACGAAGGGCTAGGGGTAAGACGAAGGGCTAGGGGTAAGACAAAGGGGTAGGGGTAAGACAAAGGACAAGGGGTAAGACGAAGGGCTAGGGGTAAGAAGAAGGGCTAGGGAAGGGGTAAGACAGAGAAATGGGATTCAGCCTAACAACATGGATGTGGATGGTTGGAGTGATAACTAGCTGGACTGAGCAGTTTCTGTTTGTTTTTTTTGTCCAAATAAGTCGGGCTTCTCCCTGTTAGTGGATTAGTCGACTAATCTGTAGTTTTGGTCTTACTCAACTTAGATTTCTTTAGTCCATTAGTTGTGTTTTATGCTTTTTTTCATGCTGAATGACTTATTTCCAAGAAACGTACGAGCACATCTCTGGTAAACACAAGAATTAAAGTGGTGCTTTTGCGGAGATTCTCAGATTTACAGATCTGTCGATTAAATCAATTTATCGATTAGTCGATACAATTGAATGAGTGTTAGTCGACTAAGAATTTATTCAATCGAGCACAGCCATGCAAAGAGAAACAAACAGAGTCATGTTAAAACACCACTTTAATTCTTGTGTTTACCAGAGATGTGCTCGTACATTTCTTGGAAATAAGTCATTCAGCATGAAAAAAAGCATCAAACTGAAGAAATCTAAGTTGACTAAGACCAAAACGACTTTTTTTGCTCTCTAACTTCTGCATACTTTCACCTATTTAAACCATTCAACTTTTCAAATCTTCAGCTCTTTCAGCTAATGATGGGACTTCTTCAACTTTTTTTCTGCTATTTATACTTTTTTAAATTTTAAGCTTTTTAACACTTTTTTTTTAACATTGAAGTCAATGAGAGCAGGCTTCAACTCCTTCAAATCTTCTTCCGCTCCCAAAAGTTTCAGCTCCTTCATACTTTCACCTACAGACCTCAAACAAACTTTAAAATGTTCACAAAATATTCAGCTATCCGGCTACTGCCTTTCAGTTTGATATCTTTTACAGTTTTTGAGAAAAAGCTGTGTAAGTTTAGTGATCTTTTCAGGATTTTTTATGGATTAAACAGAGTGTGTGTGTGATGATGTCATCGCTCAGAGGGTGAAGCTTCAAAAAATTAATCTTTGTCCCTTCTCTAATAACTGCTCTTACGCCCACAATATCTACTTGTCATACACAATTCATACATCAAAACTTAGGTATTTTTGTCTAGTTTCAGAAAATCTCGTCAGTGTTGTGATATGCCTTTTATTTTTGGCTGGTTGAGCTTCCAAACGACAAGAGTAACACAACTCCCTCCGTTCACTCTCCTGTATAACTTTCTTTGCATTTCCCAGCGAAACGCACAGCGAACCACTTTTTTTAAATCGCTGATATGCCCACATTTTTATGTTTATCCATATACATTTTATACCGATACGTTCACAAAGGCCTTGTGGTGCTCAGGATCACATCATTTGACCGATAGCAGTTATAGTTTTTCCAGTCTGACCCTTTATTTGAGAGCTTGCTCTCAGTGTCTGAAGTGCTGCGGTGTGCTACAGCAGACATTAAGACCAGGTGCTATCGTTATCAGATCAAAGAGATGTTTATAAACATGGCCCAGGCCCTTAGTAACCATGACAACCCAGACAGTCTACCTGATTACTCCAGGCTTGCTGTAGGAGTCAACTAACTAGACTAACTGTGATGATCAGGCTATATCATTTGCGTTCCACTTCTGTCTGTCTGTCTGTCTCCTTATCTGTCTGTCTCCCTCCCTCCTGTCTCCCTCTCTTTCTCTATGCCTCCCTCCCTCCTTTCTCTTTTCTCTGTCTTCCTCCCTCCTCTGTTCCCCTCCTTCCTTCCTTTAGTCTCCCTCCTTCTGTCTCTCTCTCCCTCCCTCCATCCTTCTCAATCTCTCTCTCCTTCCATCACTCCTTCTCTGTCTGTCTCTCTCTCCCTCCCTTCCTCTCTTTCACTCCCTCTCTCCCTTCCTCCTTCTGTCTCTCCCTCCCTCCCTCCAGGGTTATTTGTGATTTGTGATTTCATCCATGTATATAGCCCGTTTCTTTTCAGGCAATATATCCACCTCTCAGCTCTTTAGGGTCATGCTTGTTTGTTCTACGCAATGGAAATGGCTGATAATAATACAAAGTCTTTAAACTTTCAGCCTTTTTAGTCAATTTTAGTCAAAGTTGCTGTCTTTCTTTTCCTCTCCTCTCTTTCCTCTCTC
The DNA here is from genome assembly GCF_004354835.1 of Perca flavescens. Classification (NCBI taxonomy): domain Eukaryota; kingdom Metazoa; phylum Chordata; class Actinopteri; order Perciformes; family Percidae; genus Perca; species Perca flavescens. The sequence continues at coordinate 3,395,436 of NC_041353.1, forward strand.
TTTATTCTCTTTCTCTCTTCTCGTCTCTTCTCTCCTGCTCTCCTTTCTTCTCTCTTTCTCTCCTCTCTTTCTTCTTGTTCTCTCCCCATTCTTTTCACCTAACATATTTCACATCTCATCTCAGCTTGATTGATGCTTTTTCATTCTATGCAGTGTATATATCTGATAATAAAAATATTTCTTCTTTCAGCTTTTTCAACTTTCATCTTTAACAGTATTACAGTATTAATTTGTTTCATATTTCTGCATATATGAGTAATTATCAGTTAGAAAATCTACTCAGACCTCACAATGTTCTACATATTTTGTCATTATTCAACCTTTAAAGCAAACAGTTCAGTTTAGCATAAACGTTTAACTTTTTAATGAAATTCATACTTATTAAACCGATTTCCACTTTTTCAACTATTCTCACTACTTCAACTTCTTCTTATGGATTTAAGCTATTCATCCAGTTTAGCTTTAGCAATTTAGCTGTTCAGCATTCCCACGCATTTTCTGCAGGAAATGCATTTTCTAGTTACAGGTTGATTCTTACATTTTTAGGATTGCAAATGCAGCTGCAAGCCGCCACAGAATGAGGAAGCGTTTGTCAATTTGCCTCGCCACAAAAAGAAGTCATTGGGAACGTTCTCCTGCGTGGAGGAAGTCCTTCTACACGTGTTCTTACTTATTCATGAGGAAATCATCTAGTGAAACAAAATGAGAACACCTAGTGTATATAATAAGCCTAAGAGTTTTAAGCAGCCACATGTCTCGTGTGCCTTTAAAGATAAGAGAACGTGTCCTCATTTTGTGATGGCAGTCACGTAGAGTTTGTAGTGTTCAAACCGTTTAAATGGGAGCTAAAAATGGTTTGCTGAATCTGACACCATGTGTAAAAGGAGAAAAACTATCCCTGGTGCAGTTTAGGGGAGTGGTGACACGTCTGTTTTTGTTTATCTGCATCTTACTTTCTCGCATTTATTACATTTACATTAGAGCTGGGCAATATATCAATATTATATCGATATCGTGATATGAGATGATATATCATCTTAGATTTTGGATATCATAATATCGTAATATGACATACTGTAAGTGTTGTCTTTTACTGGTTTTAAAGGCTTAAAAAAAACTTTTCTGAACTTACCAGACTGTTGTAGCTGTTGTATTATTTGCCTTTCCCTTACTTAGACATTATGTCCACATTACTGATGATTATTTATCTAAAATCTAAGTTTGAACATATTTTGTTAAAGCACCAATTGTCAACCCTAGAATATCGCCGCAATATTGATATTGAGGTATTTGGTCAAGAATATCCTGATATCTGATTTTCTCCATATCGCACAGCCCTAATTTACATTTTTAATAGAAGACAATCCTGAAAATAGTGTACATAAATACTGTTGTGTCTTATTATTCATGTTCAAAATCTACTTTTCTGCACGCTGCACTAAAAATGTCTCGTAAAAACGCTGGACATGGGAATCTTTGGGTCCGAATCAGGGCTGCAACCAACAACTATTTTCACATTTTATCTATTACAATTAGGGTTGGGTATCGTTTGGGTTTTTCTGATACCGGTGCTCAATCGATACTTTTACAAAGGTGCCGGTGCCTAAACTGTGCCTGAACCGAAATATATATAATATATTTATAATGTACATAATATAAAATAAAAAAAGGAGCAGAAAATGACAGTTAAAGAAAGGCTTGTTTATTGATAAGGCCATATGGTCAAAATTAAATGATTGATTAATAATGTAATAACAATAACTTATAACAATGACTTATTTCACCAGTAAATTGCTGGTAAGCGACAAAAACAAGCACCAGGTGGGAAAAGGGTATTTAACAATAACTTTGAATGCACCACAAGGCTGGCGAGTTTCAAGTGAACGCACCGTCTGTGTTGTTTTACCAGCTGCAGTCAGACTGTTACATCCCGGTGTTGGAATCCTCTACAGGGAACTACAGTCACACTTTACACCGCTTAACGTTAGCTGTCAGCATTTTAACCATTGGGTTTAATCCAGCTACTAGCTAACGGTAACCCATGCAGCGATGGTTCTGAAAGAAAAAAAAAGTCAGGCACCGAAATGAAGCACCGAAATTTTTGTTCTTATTCGGTCTTGTTACTACCGTTTACGTCCGAACCGGTGCCCCATTGGCACCGCGTTTCGGTACGCAACGCTAATTACAATGCTAAGTATTTAATCTATTAATCACTCTATAATGTCAATAAATGTTGAATAAATGTCATCACAATTTTTTAGATGAAAACAGCATGTTGTTTGGACTGGAAATGTGATCATCAATGCAAAAACCTTAAGTATTAATGGCGTGTTCCCGCCAAACATGTTTCACGCGAATTCGGCTGCGCGATTTTTACGCACTACACAAGTGAGTACATAGTGTATACAATGTGCTTCATGTAAGTGTCCAAATAGTACCTGAATCGAGACACACCTTTTGGCTTGTTTTCTTCCTAAAACTGATTAATGGATTATCAAAATAGTTGCCAATTAATTTAATACTTGACAACTGATCAATACATCTTTGCATTTTGCAACTCTAAGTATATTATATAATTTCATGTGACAAATAATACATTGATTGAATACAAGTATACCCCAAAATTGTACTTAAGTACAGAACAATACTGATATATCTCCATAGTTCCCCACAAAAAAAAAAAAAAATCAAGTACTACAGCACAAAATATTTCACTACACTCATTAACACACTACAACATTACACCATATAGTAGTGTTATCTCAATGGAGGAGTGTTATGAAAACGCTGACGGGTGCTGCTATGTGCTGCCAGAAAACGTTAAAGTCACGAATTTGGACGGCTGTTGTGAGAGCAGAAAGAAACCGCGGAACACAGGTCTGTGTGTAGACCATTAACACCTCACCTGTTAATATTTAATCAAACCATCAGTGTTCATTACTGCTGACTCTCCAGCGTCACCGAAACTGAGGGGTCACACATTTTACTGTAACAACAATAAACAGGATCAGAGATACTGAGGGGTCACACATTTTACTGTAACACCAGTAAACAGCGTCAGAGATACTGAGGGGTCACACATTTTACTGTAACACCAGTAAACAGCATCCGAGATACTGAGGGGTCACACATTTTACTGTAACACCAGTAAACAGCGTCACATATACTGAGGGGTCACACATTTTACTGTAACACCAGTAAACAGCGTCAGAGATACTGAGGGGTCACACATTTTACTGTAACACCAGTAAACAGCGTCAGAGATACTGAGGGGTCACACATTTTACTGTAACACCATTAAACAGCGTCACAGATACTGAGGGGTCACACATTTTACTGTAACACCATTTAACACCGTCCGCAGCCCAATGAAGGTGGTCGAACTGAGTCAGCACACACACACACACACACACACACACACACACACAGGTATGTACTAAACACACACACACACACACACACACACACACACACACACACACACACACACACACAGGTATGTACTAAAAACACACACACACACACACACACACACACACAGAAGGGCAGACCCTCGGTTGACCAACAGCACCGACCGTTACTGAGCCGTTGGGTTACTTCGTTCCCCTGCTTAGCAACCGCGGTAACCCGTGAACGTTTTTAATGATAAACACGTTAGTAGCCTTTAACGTGAAATCACCTAACGTCACTGTAACCTCACCCGTTGCGTTGGATAAAACACACACACACATTCACACGGTATCAGTTACCAACTTTCACTAATTTCAAGGCAGTCACCGTCTGCGCGAGCTCTAACGTTACCGGCGGCGCCAAACCACGCTGCACAGAGATTGCACATAATTAGTTCACGCGCTCACACACTCTCACACACACACACACACACACACACACAGGTATGTACCAAAACACACACACACACACAAGCTGGGACACACTCGCCGGCCGGTAAGAACCTGAGCCGCGTATCGGTCTGGTCTTACCTCCCTCCTGGTCCGGTTGGAGACAGGCCGGGATGTTTTTCTTCCAGCCGGGCATGATGCACCTCAGGGCGGTTAGGGAGTCCAGGGCGGCCCGCTAGCAGACACACACCACCAGCAGCGGGAGGAGGCGCAGCAGCGACCGCAACATGGCTAGCTAGTTAGCTTTAGCTTAAGCTGCTACACTACATACAGCAGGGATAGGGATCCACCTCCCCCTTGCACTGTGAAGCCTGCCTCACTCTACCACTTGTTCTCTCTTTTTCAACCTCACAGGCACGCGAACCTCTCTCGCGCTCCCCCCCCCACACACCCACCCCCCCCCCCTCTCTCTCTCTCTCTCTCTCTCCTTTCCTTCTCTTTGTCTATGTCTCTCTACCCCCTCCCCCTTCGGTAACTTTACCCCTGGAGCCTCGTTGTGGTCTCTGGAGGAGTGTGAGAGCGAGGTGGAGTAGTAGGCAGAGAGAGAGAGAGTGACGTGATGACCGTGAAGGAGCTCGCGAGGCAAACGTTGGGGTACAATCCGACCGTTAGCTGCTTCGTCTCATGACAGATTTTGCCCCAAATTGCCCCCCCAAAAAAAAAAAAGTACTTTCAAACGTCTTTAATTTACGCAGCCATTTAAGTGATTTGCGGCAAGCACTGAGCACGCGCATCCCGCCTTTATTCATTCATAGCAGAGAGAGAGAGGGAGCCTGGTAGAGTGACGTAGCAAGATCAATAAAACTGCCCCCCCAGCTAAAACAACGTCATAGCAGCCGATAAAAGATGAAGATTTATGGATAAACCACTTAAAAGTGTTTAAACAATGTCACCGAGATACATGAATCCAATACAAATGACAGGAATGTGATTAGAGTTGTAGACTAGGCTACCGCCCCTTCTGTGACCTAGCACTCTGTAGCTAGCCACAGGCTAATCGCCAGATCTTCTCTATGCAATTATTGTATATGTGGAAATGGCAAATAAAAGTGGAAACGTAAGTTACTTCTATTGCAATTGCACGATAACAAAGATGTTAAAACAAAGATACAATAAATTAATACAAAATATATTGTAAAGACATATTTCAGATTCTGTCAATTAACAATCTTCAGTATAAGGTGTGGGCCTAATGATCTTTCAGATATATTAACCTGTAAACCACACACACGCACACACATGCTGTAATTTCCCATCTTTGGGATCAATAAAAATCGATTTATCTATCTACACACACACAGACACATACGTCACATATACAGACACACCTACACGATCACACACACATGCACAAATGTCACACACACAGACACACACACACATACACACACGCACACTAGGGGTGGGAATCACCAGAGGCCTCACGATACGATATCATCCCGATACTTATGTCACGATATGATATTATTGCGATTTTAAAGATATTGCAATATTCTGCAATATATTGCAATGTGTTACCTTTTTGTCCAACTTCAGATTTTTCCCAATTTCAAATGATGTCCCGAAAGGACAATTTTGTCAACATCTGTTGTATCTAAAAAGATAAATTTCTCTGTTTGTTCATCTCACTTCAGTTTTATTGGTGCAAAATGTGATTGTCAGGCAGACAGACTGACCAAGACATATATCATAAAAGATCGATACTTGGCGTCTGTGTATCGATACAGTATTGCCACGAAAAATATCGCGATACTATGCTGTATCGATTTTTTCCCCCACCCCTAACGCACACATGCGATACATGTCACAGACACATGCACACACACACAGACACACACACACATACACACATGCACACATGTCACAGACACATGCACACACACACAGACACACATACACACACACACGTCACACACATACAGGTAGGCCTATTTGAAGTCTGGCTCCTGTCCTGACTCGCCTCTCAGGAATTCACCCCTTACCTTCTCCAGCTGTGTATTAAAGGGGAATTCTGCCAAATTTCAGCCTTTAATTTTCCCAGTAAAGTAGAGAACAAAGCAGCAGAGAGGGTTACAGAAGTAGATACACCGAACCGAGCCCTAACCCTCTGTAAGTAATACCGTAGACCAATAGGAACTCTTCTCTGTGTCACGCTGCTGTGACTTTTTGTTTTGCTTTCAAAGATTATTTTTTGGGCTTTTCCGCCTCTATTTAACAGGACAGATAGGTGAGAAAGGGGAGAGAGAGAGAGAGAGAGAGAGAGAGGGGGAAGACATGCAGGAAATCGTCACAGGTCGGACCTCTGCGTTGAGGCATAAACCTCTAAATATATGTGCGCCTGCTCTACCCACTGAGCCAACCCGGCCACACGCTGCTGTGACTTTTGACCCTTATTGCGATCACAGAAGGCTTGTATCATGTGGACGCGCCAACAGTGTTTTTTTTGTCATTACTTAGAATTCCTCACGGAAATTAAATTTGGAAAATATTCAGAAATATTTTCCAAATTTAATTTCCAAAACTTAATTATTTTCTTTTATATAACATCTCTGGACTTTTGCATGGCTTTTATTGCGATGCAAAGGGCCACACTGGAAAACAAGAATAACATTAAGGGCCAGACATGTTTGACATGATTCTTCTCAACCGAAAAGTTGAATAACACCTTTGATTGTATTATTTGTGTCTCATATAGCTTTCTCACTGACAGTTTGGTCGACATAAAGCCCTTAAAAGTCAGCAAAAAAGTTCTTTAGCCATCATAGAGTTTAGCAAATCAAAGATTTTTTATTTTTTTTACAAAAACCTGTTTCATAGCCTGAATATGTAAACTCTCTGGTTCTGTGGCAATTTCTGAGCCCCAAAGTCGGCAAATCACCAAATTCTGCTTTGAGTGTCACACAACTGCAGTCTCCCGTCTTTTTGGCTTGGCTCACATCCAGGCGGGCCAAAATCTATTGTGAATATGCATAAACTAATATGGGTCAGATCAAAATTTGCGAGAGGCCGGATTTGTTTGACACGTGTGATTAATGATCCAAAATCTGCAAAGTAACTAATGTAATGGAGTAAAAAGTACAATATTTACCTCTAAATTGTAGTGGTAGCAGTAAAAAGTAGCTTAAAATGGACATACTAAAGCAGAAGTACCTCTAAATTGTACTTAACTACTGCAATGCACTCCTCATTGGGATTCCTGGCAAGAGCCTGCAGAGCCTGCAGTACATTCAGAATTGTGCAGCCAGGGTCCTGATGAGAGTGCGCAAATTTGAGCACATCACGCCCATCCTTCATAAACTCCACTGGCTTCCTGTTAGGTTCAGGATTGAGTATAAGATCTGTCTCCTGACCTATCAGTGTGTCTATGGCAGCGCACCATTGTACCTTAAAGAACTCATCAATAGACATAACCCAACATCTCCGTTCCTCTGACAGCCACAAACTCCAGGTCCCCAAGTCCAAACTCTGCACTGTGGGAGATAGGGCCTTCCAGGCGGCTGCACCTCAACTGTGGAACGCCCTTGAAACAACCTGAGGGTGCCACAGTCTATAGAGGTTTTTTAAAATAAATTAAAGACCCACTTATTTGGAATTGCATTTTCTTAATATAATCTTTGTTTTCTTGCTGTCTTGTTTTTAACTGTTTTATTGTCTACTGTTTTTATCTGTGCACCTGTAGCACTTTGAGATGTGTTCCTCATGTGTAAAGTGCAATACAAATAAAAATGTATTATTATTATTATTATTGAGTACATGTACAGAGTTTTATCCCAGCTCTGCGTGTCGGTATGCAGATTTCTAATTTTTCTATTTGTCCTGTAGGATGTAAATAAGTAAATAAAGTGTTTAAGTGGACAGACAGCAGATTGGATGGATTGTGTGTGTGTGTGTGTGTGTGTGTGTAACAGTGGACTGATTTGATGGTTTTGACCGAAGGTAAACCATGAACTGGATCCACATGGCTGAATCTCAAACACCAGATTTGGCGTCTGACAGACAGCAGCGGTGATTAACTGACAGCCATCTCTCATCCCCCCCGCCGCGGAGCGGAGGAGAGACGAGAGGAGGAAAAAGAAGCAGTGGAGCGGAAGGATGAGTGTCTGCAGGCTACGAGACAAAAAAGCAAAGACTGACCTCAATATGGAGACACAGACAAACACAAGACGGTCAGACACTCAAGATGGATCCCTGCCGCCATTACAACGCATTCATAGCAGCTAATCATTGTGTAAGCGATGAACACATTCACGCATCAATAATTATAATACAGTTAGTACTCATCTTATTCTGAAATGGTCCATTCGGCATTAAGGGGTCTTTACTTTCGACACTTTTGAGTTACAAGCTTGATAGTCTCGCTTTGCCAGACCTTCCTCCACAGCGCTGCGGAGGAGGGTCTGGCTAGTCCACACAGCATTCCTGGATGGGAGAAAAACGTGCTCTGGTTTATCGGCATTTCTTTAAACCAATCACAATCATCTTTGGGCGGGGCTAAGCACCGGACAGAGCCACGGTGCCTCTGCTAAATAGTCTCAGGAAGGAACTGGTTTTGATGGAACGTGTGTACGTTCAAAAGTAGTTTTAGTTGTGCAACAGAAAACTCAGATTGGACAGATAGTCTAGCTAGCTGTCTGGATTTACCCTGCAGAGATCTGAGGAGCAGTTAACGGCACAAAATGAACCTAGGGGTTAATAACACATGTGTACCGAGTCGACCGTTCTCTGGGATATGTTTTCATGCTAATCGAATGTGACCAGTTTTAGCGCAAAAATTTGCTTATGACGCTAGTAGTCGGAGCATGCTAAAGTAACAAGAAATCTCTATTTCTACACCACTAACAAGGCTCAAAATAGCACCACTGATATTCTTTCCATAATAATATCAATCCTTCCTTACATACAAACAAAATATGTGGCTGTATTTGTACTCTTTGTATTTGTATCTGTATTTATACTCCTATCTGAAAATGGTTTATCCACTGGTCTCATAGTCAATATCCTAGAAGCTACTGCATCGTTAGATGACGCTAATTCTTTTATTCCCTCAACTGTAAACATTTTATCAACAAACTCCAGATTAATCACAACAGATACTGTTTTACGCCACCCAGAAACTATTTTAGAAATCATCTGATACATTTGGTTTGAAGGTATATGCAATTCTACCCCCGTTGGAGAGCATTTCACCGTTGCTTTAACTTTAGATAACAACCACACTTCCACGGTAGCATAATTAGGGTCCCTACATGTAAACCCGAGCATTGAGAACTTTGTAAGCGTACAGACAGTTTATTAAAAAGATTAGTTTATTAAGACTGTACCGTTCATGTGTACATGCAGGCGCCATCTTGGGAAAACAGTCGTGACCAGTCAAACTACGAACGCCTCGTGATAACCATTGACATATATATAATGGACCAATAGACCCGGTTGCTCTGGACGGAGACCAGTGAAGGATATTAGAAGCACTTTTCCGGTGATCTCTTGCTTTACTGCGCAGCCTCCAACTGACAGAGACAACGTGAGCAACGTGTCTGAAAGTGTGAAGTCTTCTGGTAGCTGTGCCGAGAGAAATCTCAATCATTCCCAATCTTACAGAGACGGAGAGTGTAGGTATATGTAAGGAGATAACATAGACACAGGCTAATTACTGATCACTAACATGCTAGTTAACATTAGTAATTAAACCTAAACAGCTAATGGAAGTCCAAACTGCCTGTGAGCTTCTCCTGTACTATACGGTAAATTCCTCTACTGTGTGACAGTAAGTCTCGTGGTTATGACCCAATCGTTAGCCTATTGTTATAAAAGCGTTCTGCTACGGAGCCATAACGTGAGCTACAAGTTAATGGAGCCTTTTATACATTGTTGTGTTTCTTTAGAAATAAACAACGGACAAATAGAGTCTTTAAACGCTTCAGATGTAAAGTTATTCGCTGTCAAAGTGGCGTAAAAAAGAAATGGCGGTCAGTGTAATGCTAACAAGAGGTGATCGCTTCGTAGCAACAAAATGGCGCCATCGGAGGTTCGCGTTCTGAAGCGAAGCTTACCCCCTTGGTATTAACGGGTGGAATTTTCCGGTGCATGGTACCGGAGCAATCCCGGAAGTGGAACGTCGTGGATATAGACTATACGCTCATCTTAAACAATCTACCCAGGGATGTACAAAGAATTTCAGCCTTTGGCTGACAATAAAGTTGTATCGTATCGTATCGTATCGTATCGTATGTCATGTGCTGCTCTGACAGCCTCTACTTCTCTTCTGGCTTCAGGCCTTCCCCCAGATGTTTTAACGCAGCTGCAGGGATTGGCTCTCATGGCCATGTTCCTGTAGCCTCGTGGGACCGTCCTGATCTGGCGAGCTCCGGTTTTCCACTCGCAGATGAGTCTGGCATCTTGAGATACAGACAATTTTGGAGCCGTTCGCCAAAACGACCGACCAATCAGCGTTGGTTTCTTTTGAGGCGGGTTTACGTGGTGATAGACAGATGGTTTATCCAGTCAGCTAACCAGGATTTTCGCCCCCTTCCCAAAAGTTCTCCAACGGTAAGTTCCCAGATGGATATGCCGAGCAAATGCGAAGCGATCCATCTGGCGGCGTCAGGTTAGTGTTCCAGTGGGGTTAGGGTCCGAGCTCTGTGCAGACCTTTCAAGTTCTTCCACACATATGCTGGGAAACCCAAATTTCTTTTGTCACGTCGGAGAGAAAGAAACGTCTTGAAACTGTTAGAAGAACACATCCGTCATATCTTGTAGCTTTCAGCTCAGTTCAGTTAATCTATGACAGTGGGACAGTGCAAATTAAAAAAAGCATGATTTTACATGTGATAAAAATGCCAGAATTAGCCAAGAGGCTATTTTACATTTGTTGTCCTTGGCTTCGAAATTAACTTATAATAACTAGTACTTTTAGTGTGTATATTTCTTTCTATTTTGGTGTATATATTTCTTTCTAATTCTGTGTGTATATACATTTTGTGTGTATATTTCTCTCTAATTTGTTATTTTACTATTTATTTCTTGTCTTTTAGACTTAGATTTACGATACTGGGTGAACTGCTGCTAAAAATTTCGTTGTTCATTTTGTACGATGACAATAAAGCTTCTGATTCTGATGTTGAAAAAAAAAAGCCTTTTTAAAATACAAAGAAACAAATAAAAAGATTTAAAGACCTCATAATATGCTCATTTTCAGGTTCATAATTGTATGTAGAGGTTGTACCAGAATAGGTTTACATGGTTTAATTTTCAGAAAACACCATATTGTTGTTGTACTGCACATTGCTGCAGCTCCTCTTTTCACCCTGTGTGTTGAGCTCTTTTTTTTTTAGCTACAGAGTGAGACCTCTCACTTCTGTTCCATCTTTGTTGGGAGTCACACATGCTCAGTAGCTAGGTAAGGACTACTAACCAGTCAGAAGCAGAGTATGAGGGCGTGCCCTGACAGTACCTAGGTAAGGACTACTAGCCAGTCAGAAGCAGAGTATGAGCTTTCTCACTATTTGCACCAAAATGTCAGCCTTCCCTTCCTCTTTCTATCCCATTATATCTGCGTCTGTTCATGACTTCAGGAAACAAAACGAAGGTGTTAGATGGCGTCTGACCTCTTTGTTTGACCGTGTGCACAGACTGAGGGCGAGCCTGTCGCTGTCTGCATCTCTTTTCTAAAAGCACTTTGGATCACTTTGGTTTGTTTGATTCTATCATCTCCTCCTGATATGGATCACCTGCAGCAGGTGTGTCTATTAAAAAAAAAACAAAAAAACCGACTTCCTGTTTACTGGATAAAATCGAGTGAGAGACGGAATCAAACACAACTGTATATGGAGCTCTGTGTG
>NC_041353.1:3409672-3449672 GCF_004354835.1 Perca flavescens
CTGGCTAGCTCACTAACTTCTGTCATGCCGCAAGCTAGCGTGATGTCAGCTAACGTTTTGGGTTTGAATCGTTAACGTGTCGGCTCTGTGGATTGAAATGTGAAGGTAGCATCTCAGCTAGCCGCTGCAAAGTTAGTTTGAGAAGCAGACAGTTGAGTTTGTGTGTGTGTGTGTGTGTGTGTGTGTGTGTGTGTGTGTGTGTGTGTGTGTGTGTGTGGGGGGGTGGTAGCATTGAAACTCAGGTAATAACAACATGTAAACAGACCGCAGCCGGCAGACAGGTGTTGTGCTAAAAAGTGATTGCAGCCCCTACCTCGTCACTGAAAGGTTGTTTCTGCTACTTGATTCCAATGAGAGCTGACAGATCATTTCCCACCCAGAACTTTTACCAGTTAAAATACAGTTTATAAAAGGACCAATACAAAACCATAAAATGCACGTGTGTACTTGCCAAAAGGTGATTACAGCCCCTAGCTTCTCACTGAAAGGTCGTTTCTGCCTCAAAATAACTTGATTCAATGATTGAGGCTTATATCTGACAGATAGCCCACCCAGTGGTGTAGTTTAATATCTATCTATCTATCGATCTATCGATCAATCTATCTATCTATAAAGTCAAGCCCGAAATTATTCATACCCCTGGCAAATTCTAACTTAGTTACTTTTTTTAACCAGCAAGTCTTTTGTTTGACCGGAAATTACATAGGCTTCTCCCAAAAGATAATGAGATGATGTACAGAGGCATCATTGTGGGAAAAAAAATATTACTCATCTTTTATTTACATTTGAACAAAAAGTGGCATGTCCAAATTATTCATACCCTTCTCAGTAATCAATAGAAAAGCCTTTATTTGCCATTACAGCAATCAAACGCTTCCTATAATTGCTGATCAGCTTTTCGCATGTCTCCACTGGTATTTTTGCCCATTCATCTTTAGCGATGAGCCATATGGGCCACAATCTACCTTTGAGGGGGGGACATATCATAGTGGCGAGTCTGGGTGTCCTCCCCCAGGGAAGTTTTGAGCATCAGCAACTTCATTTTCTGCATTTGGATACACTTTAATGCACCAATTAATGGTGGAAATCCCTTTATTTAGCCTATGCGACGAAAAAGAACACAGATGACAATTCAAAATATATGAAAAATATGATGGAAAGTATGTAGTTACAGGTCATTGGGCATTTTTAAGTGGGTATGTGGAAATCCTGGAGCTTTCTTAGTGGGTATACTGCGTATACCTGCGTATCACGTGAGCTACACCACTGGCCCACCCAGTACGTTTTACCTGTTTAAAATACCTTTTTTCTTTTTTTTTAAAGGGCCAGTACATCCAGTAACACACTGTTTTCTAAGTACAAGATCCCATGGATGGCTGTTAGTTTTTGGCAGATGATCACTTGTTTGTCAGAGCTGCACATTCATTGAGATAGATGCAGTGGTGCAGGAAGTATTCAGATACTTCAGGAAAAGTACTAATACCACATGGTGAAAATACTCTGTTACAGTAAAAGTCATTCAGTAAAAAGTGTGTAATCAGTGACATGTAGTTAAAGTATAAAAATAATTCTCCTGTGACTGTTAGACTGTCATTAGATTATTATTAGGGGTGGGGGAAAAAATCGATACAGCATAGTATCGCGATATTTCTCGTGGCAATACTGTATCGATACAAAGGCGCCAAGTATCGATCTTTTATTATTTAAATTGCACATCAGAATTTAACTTTTTGGTAGTATAATAATAAAATCAATTGCTTATTCAGTCCACCAGATGGCGCTGTTTGTTTTCTGGTGAGGTCAGCGGGGTGACTGTCAGCGTGCAGGAGGATGTAGATAAAATAAACATGGCAGCGTCAGAGAAAGAAATCAGAAATGCACCATCTGCGTTTAAATCAAGTGTTTGGACTTTTTTTGGATTTTTTAACAAGGAGGGGACAACTGAGATGGACATGAGACATGGGATTTGCAAGGAGTGTCGTATGCAAATAAAATACTCAGGGAATACCACAAACATGAGGGCTCATCTCACGCGCCACCATCCAGAGTTAGCGTTAGCCGAGGACGGTAAAGCTAATGCTAAACCAGCTCCGCCAAAAAACCAACCAACACTGGACACACTTAGCTTGACAAAGCTACCTCCCAATTCAGAGCGAGCTAAGAAAATAACTCAAGCCATCGCCTACTTTATGTGCAAAGACCTGCGCCCCTTACAACGTTGTGGAAAATGAAGGATTTTGTCATTGCTAAAAACACGGAACCAAGGTACGTGACGGACTCCGCTACCGTTTTTTGTACTCATTTTAATTGTAAAAATACCTGTAGTAGCACAGCAGTGCATACCTGTTGGTATTACAGTCTAGTCCACCTTAATTAAAAATGCAAACAGTTCAGTTTGCCAGGTGTATACAACATTTATAACATGTTCATTAAAGTGCTGGTTAGTCAGTCAGCTTGACAGTCACATTTTACAGCAATAAAATTCATGTGAGATGAACAAACAGATGTTGACAAAGTTTTCCTTTGGGGACATAATAATGAAGTTGGAAAAAAGGTAATAAATTGCAATATATTGCAGAATATCGCAATATGTTTAAAATCGCAATAATATCGTATCGTGACCTAAGTATCGTGATAATATCGTATCGTGGTACCTCTGGTGATTCCCACCCCTAATTATTATATAGCTCATGCATACATGTAAAAGCAGGAGTTTACTGTTGGAGTTAATTGAGCTGGAACTCCATCCATCCATCTTCGTCCGCTTATCCGGTGTCGGGTCGCGGGGGGAGCAGCTCCAGCAGGGGACCCCAAACTTCCCTTTCCCGAGCAACATTAACCAGCTCCGACTGGGGATCCCGAGATGTTCCCAGGCCAGGTTGGAGATATAATCCCTCCACCTAGTCCTGGGTCTTCCCCGAGGCCTCCTCCCAGCTGGACGTGCCTGGAACACCTCCCTAGGGAGGCGCCCAGGGGGCATCCTTACCAGATGCCCGAACCACCTCAACTGGCTCCTTTCGACGCAAAGGAGCAGCGGCTCTACTCCGAGCTCCTCACGGATGACTGAGCTTCTCACCCTATCTCTAAGGGAGACGCCAGCCACCCTCCTGAGGAAACCCATTTCGCCGCTTGTACCCTGGATCTCGTTCTTTCGGTCATGACCCAGCCTTCATGACCATAGGTGAGGGTAGGAACGAAAACTGACCGGTAGATCGAGAGCTTTGCCTTCTGGCTCAGCTCTCTTTTCGTCCACAACGGTGCGATAGATTGAATGCAATACCGCACCCGCTGCGCCCGATTCTCCGACCAATCTCCCGCTCCATTGTCCCCTCACTCGCGAACAAAACCCCAAGGTACTTGAACTCCTTCACTTGGGGTAAGGACTCATTCCCTACCTGGAGAAGGCATTCCATCGGTTTCCTGCTGAGAACCATGGCCTCCGATTTAGAGGTGCTGATCCTCATCCCAACCGCTTCACACTCGGTTGCGAACCGATCCAGTGAGTGCTGAAGGTCGCAGGCTGATGATGCCATCAGGACCACATCATCTGCAAAGAGCAGCGATGAGATCCCCAGCCCACCAAACTGCAACCCCTCCCACCCCGACCACGCCTCGATATCCTGTCCATAAATATTACAAACAGGATTGGTGACAAAGCGCAGCCCTGGCGGAGGCCAACCCTCACCTGAAACGAGTCCGACTTACTACCGAGAACCGGACACAGCTCTCACTTTGGTCATACAGAGATTGGATGGCCCTGAGTAGAGACCCCTCACCCCATACTCCCGCAGCACCTCCCACAGTATCTCCCGGGGACCCGGTCATACGCCTTCTCCAAATCCACAAAACACATGTAGACCGGTTGGGCATACTCCCAGGCTCCCTCCAGGATCCTTGCGAGTGAAGAGCTGGTCCGTTGTTCCACGACCAGGGACGGAATCCGCATTGTTCCTCCTCAACCCGAGGTTCGACTATCGGCCGAACCCTCCTTTCCAGCACCTTGGAGTAGACTTTACCAGGGAGGCTGAGAAGTGTGATACCCCTATAATTGGCACACACCCTCTGGTCCCCTTTTTAAAAAGAGGAACCACCACCCCAGTCTGCCACTCCTTTGGCACCGTCCCAGACTTCACGCAATGTTGAAGAGGCGTGTCAACCAGGACAGCCCCTCCACACCCAGAGCCTTGAGCATTTCTGGACGGATCTCATCAATCCCGGGG
This sequence comes from Perca flavescens, assembly GCF_004354835.1. Taxonomy (NCBI): domain Eukaryota; kingdom Metazoa; phylum Chordata; class Actinopteri; order Perciformes; family Percidae; genus Perca; species Perca flavescens. The sequence continues at coordinate 3,413,893 of NC_041353.1, forward strand.
CTTTGCCACTGTGTAGTTGTTTGACTACATCAGTGACTTCCGCCTGGGAAATCGGCGACAATCCCCGTTATCCTCCAGCTCTGCCTCTAACATAGAGGGCGTATTAGTCGGATTCAGGAGTTCCTCAAAGTGCTCCCTCCACCGCCCTATTACCTCCTCAGTGGAGGTCAACAGTGTCCCATCCTTACTGTACACAGCTTGGATGGTTCCCCCTTCCCCTCCTGAGGTGGCGAACAGTTTTCCAGAAACACTTTGGTGCCGACCGAAAGTCCTTCTCCATGTCTTCTCCAAACTTCTCCCACACCCGCTGCTTTGCCTCTTTCACGGCAGAGGCTGCAGCCCTTCGGGCCCGCCGGTACCCTGCAACTGCCTCCGGAGTCCTCCGAGATAACATATCCCGGAAGGACTCCTTCTTCAGTCGGACGGCTTCCCTGACCACTGGTGTCCACCACGGTGTTCGTGGGTTACCGCCCCTTGAGGCACCTAAGATCCTAAGACCACAGCTCCTCGCCGCAGCTTCAGCAATGGAAACTTTGAACATTGTCCACTCGGGTTCAATGCCCCCAGCCTCCACAGGGATGCACGAAAAGCTCCGCCCGGAGGTGTGAGTTGAAAGTCTGTCGGACAGGGGCCTCCTCCAGACGTTTCCCAATTTACCCGCACTACGTTTGGGCTTACCAGGTCTGTCCAGAGTCTTCCCCACCCCCTGACCCAACTCACCACCAGATGGTGATCGGTTGACAGCTCTGCCCCTCTCTTCACCCGAGTGTCCAAAAACATACGGCCTCAGATCAGATGAAACGATTATGAAATCGATCATTGACCTTCGGCCTAGGGTGCTCTGGTACCAGGTACACTTATGAGCATCCCTATGTTCGAACATGGTGTTCGTTATAGACAATCCATGACTAGCACAGAAGTCCAACAACAAACAACCACTCTGGTTTAGATCAGGGAGGCCGTTCCTCCCAATCACGCCTCCAGGTGTCTCCATCATTGCCCACGTGTGCGTTGAAGTCCCCCAGCAGAACAATGGAGTCCCCCACTGGAGCCCCATGCAGGACTCCAGTCAAGGTCTCAAGAAGGCCGAATACTCCGAACTCCTGTTTGGTGCATATGCACAAACAACAGTCAGAGTTTTCCCCCACAACCCGCAGGCGAGGGAGGCGACCCTCTCGTCCACCGGGGTAAACTCCAACACAGCGGCGCTCAGCCGGGGGCTTGTGAGTATCCCCACACCCGCCCGGCGCCTCACACCCTGGGCAACTCCGGAGAAGAAAAGAGTCCAACCCCTATCCAGGAGTATGGTTCCAGAACCCGAGACTGTGCGAGAGGTAAGCCCCACCAGATCTAACCGGTAGCGCTCCACCTCCCGCACCAGTTCCGGCTCCTTCCCCCACAGAGAGGTGACGTTCCACGTCCCCAGAGCCAGCGTCTGCCGCCCGGGTCTGGTCCGTCGAGGCCCCTGACCTTCACTGCCACCCATGTGGCATCGCACCCGACCCCAACGGTTCCTCCCACAGGTGGTGGGCCCATGGGCTGGAGAGATGGAGCCACGTAGCTTGTTCGGGCTGTGCCCGGCCGGGCTCCGTGGCAAACCCGGCCACCAGGCGCTCGCCCGACGAGCCCGCCGTCTGGGCCTGGCCCCAGCCGGGGCCCCGGGCTTCCTCCGGGCAGGGTCACTCCATCTCTACCTTGCTTCTTCATTGGGGTTTTTGAACCATTCTTTGTCTGGCCCCTCACCTGAGACCACTTTGCCTTGGGAGACCCTACCAGGAGCACAAAGCTCCAGACAACACAGCCCTCAGGTTCACAGAGACACACAAACCTCTCCACCACGATAAGGTGATGGTTCACGGAGAAGAGCTGGAACTCATTTAGAATTATTAACTAATTATTATGATGAAGATCGATATATTGATATATTAAGATGGAGTCTGGAGATCATGGGGTGTACTAATTGTTTACTGTTTACGTCTTACTTTACACACTTCAGGCTGCTGCAGCAAGCTCAGGGGAGAGACTGGCTGACTCTACTGTAGGTGGTAGGACTGCTCGATTATGGTAAAAAATATAATCACGATTATTTCGGTCAATATTGAAATCACGATCATTTAAAACAATTACTCGTTGACTTCTGGAAAGATGTTGCAATTATTGAACTTAAAAAACAGTGAAAAAAGTTACATAAATCAACAGTAAAAAAAACCCACATACAACTGTGAAATTTGCCTTAATACTTTTCCTATTTAAACTTAATTTTTTCAGTTTACTTGCAAAACGTAATGAGCTAAATAATTGTTTTTCTCGATTATTCTGTTTTTGTGATCATTGGGAGCCGAAATCATAATCCTGATTACATTTCGATTAATTGCACAGCCCGTGTAGGTGGTACAGCCTGAGCCTGAAAATTGCCTTCTGCATTTTTCTTTGCTTTTCCCTCCATTGTACCGAACCGTGATGTCTGAACCGAACCGTGACTTCTGTGTACCCTTACACCCCTACCTCCTTGCCCCCCACGATGACGAATACCTGCGCTGCGCTTTGCTCTCGGCGCCCTACCTAGCGGTGCGCAGAGAGCTAATCGCTTATCACGTGTAGGCGGCTTTAGGTGCGCATATTTGGCGCAGGGGTTTCAGGGTCTTTCCTCAAGAAAATGCGATGTTTATCAATTTTAAAAACAAATGCAATTCAACATAATTTTGGACTGATATTATCACCATACCTCTGTCTACAACTTTGGAAAAGTTAGAGCAGGTAATACATGAATAACAACTCAAAAAGCTTAAAGACACAACTTGCTAAAAAAGTCCCAACTACAGTCATTAGGTCTGAGAAAAGTCTAAGTTTGACTTAGTTTGATGCTTTTTCAAAGTTTTTTTTTCCCCACATTTCACATTCATTCAGCTCAGGTGCTGACAGAAATGGCTCGGTTTGCTGCATTATACCGAACTCGTACCGAACCGTGACGTCTGTGTACCGTTCCACCCCTACCGTAAAGCTGAGCATAGCGCGGACAGGCTGAAAGACGTTTTGGTTGCTGGTTTTTGACTCTTTCTGTAAACTGTTTACAACATCGCTGCAGCCAGGACGTAAGATACTCACAGGGGAGCTGAAAGGAGACGTTGATTAATCGCTTTAATCAAGTGACAGAAACGGTTTTGATAATCGTGTTTATTAACGGTTATTCAGCTGTTGCTCAGCGGGACAAAATAAGTAAAAAAAAAAAAGGACATGCAAAGGAAATGCAGAAAAACCCTCAAGGGGCTTAAAGGAACACGCCGACTTATTGGGAATTTAGCTTATTCACCGTAACCCCCAGAGTTAGACAAATCGATACAGACCCTTCTCATCTCAGTGTGTGCTGTAATGCTGTCTGACAGCTCCAGTAGCATCAGGCCAGCACAGATCCTGCAGGTGACTGGTTCCAGTAATCCTACTGCTCCCAATAAGTGACAAAATAACGCCAACATGTTCCTATTTACGTGTTGTGATTTATAGAGTCACAGCGTGTACAAAAAGCAACGTAACATGAGACACAGCCGTCTTCTAACTGTAAACAAACCGGGAACTATATTCTCAGGCGGAAGAATATAGTACTTGGGCGGAGTGATGTGCTCGCAGCAAGCCTGTCTGAGAATATAGTTCCCGGTTTGTTTACTGTTAGAAGATGTCTGTGTCTCATGTTACGTTGTTTTTTGTACACGCTGTGACTCTACAAATCACAACATGGAAATAGGAACATGTTGGAGTTATTTTGTCACAATTGGGAGCAGTAGGCTAGTTGGAACCAGTTACCTGCAGGATCTGTGCTAGGCTAAGCTAATGCTGGAACCATCAGACAGCCTTACAGCACGCACTGAGATGAGAAGGGTATGTATGGACTTATCTAATTCTGGGGGTTACGGTGAATAAGCTAAATTCCCAATAAGTCGGCGTGTTCCTTTAACATCTTGGGTTCCCTAAAATAATTCAACGAAAGGTAGAAAAACGCACATTACATGTCATTTAGCTGACGTTTCTATCCAAAGCGACTTACAACTGCTATATATCAGAGGCCGCACACCTCGGGAGCAGCTAGGGGTTAAGTGCCTTGCTCAGGGACACATTGGTTGATGTATCGTAGTGGGAATTGAACCCGGGTCTCCCACACCAAAGGCATGTGGCATACCCAATGAGCCATCACCACGTAATCTTAAAGGATTTTTTGTCTCTTTCTGTTGTCAGGCTGGTCATATGTACACAACTAAATAACATCTATTAGGCTACGTTCAGACAGCAGGCACAAGTGGCCCAAATCAGATTTTTTTTTTGGGGTCAAGTGACCAGGTCAGACTTCTTCAGATGTACCGGTAGTGTGAACACTCAAATCTTGCCCAGATCTGATTTTATTTTATTATTTTTTATTTTTTTTCCTTTCAAATCAGATTTAGATCACTTCCATATGTGGAAGACCCATTTTTTTTTTCAATGCAGTCGCAGTGTGAACAACCGAGGAGGATTTGATTCCAACTTTTACCTCAATCTACATCGACATTTGTCCCAATTGTGCTCCAGCAGGAGTTAGCCCTAGACACAGACAGTAACATTAAAAACTTGACTAGGCTACACAATGGAGAACAGTGATGCGTCTCTGTGAAGCAGAGTCCCACCACTCCTGCAGAGACGAACTCTGCATCCGCACAGACCTCCTGGAGTGAATTTGCAGCCATAACCCCGCAAAAGGCCAAAATAGACCATTTTGTCTCTCTCTTTCTCTTCATTCTTCTCCTCCTCAGCTCCCATTACACAAACATTTTGAAATAACAGCGAAAATGCTGACTTCCTCCATAACCTCCCCTAACTTTAGTGCAACAGCGTCATTGTCATTGTTTTTGGGTCTTTTGCGAATGCAGGTCAGTTTGACACCGCAAACAGTTCCCACTGGAATCTGATATAGGCCACGTTTTTAAAAGGGGATATGAACAGCCAAACAACAACAACAAAAAATCAGATCTGAGCAAAAAATCCGAATTAAGCATTAAGACTTGCAGTGTGAACGTAGCCTTTTTGTAAAGAGGACTTTCTACAAACTCAAGGCATCAAGAGCTTTCAGACATCCCTGACATCTGACTAGTGAAAGACCGATTTTATCGGCCGGCTGATATATCGATGATATATGCGATTTTATGGCTGCAGTGTTCGCCGATAGTGTTTTTTCCCGGCATTATTTACAGACGGGCGTTCACACAGGCACCTCTGTGTTGCTGGAGACGCTGCACCTGTCCATATATGCACACTGCACACATTATTTGGGTAATATGAATGTAAGATGATTGCAGAAGTGACACTGATCTGTGTTTTTGTTTATTATTTTTAAAGAAATGGCAGAGCAGATTCCCAAAACAAATCCAGTGGGGCAGGTTTTACATTTTTATGATGTAAATTGAGGGAGCAAAAGCAGTATCTGCCTCAAATATCGGCTCAAGAAAATCGGCAGCCCGTATCGGTCCTCGGCTAAGGCTGATGGGGAAAAAAAATCGGCATCGGCACTAAAAAATCCATTTCGGTCGATCCCTACATCTGACCCAAGCTTTGTGGCAGCAGATAACAAACCTTTTTAAATATATATATTTTTTAACACACAACATACAGAACAAACTAATACAATCAAACAGGAACCAAAAACCTCTCCCACCCCCACCCCCCCAAACCAAAACACCAGACAAACAGAGATCTTGCCTAGTCGCTCTCCTCTAGTTCTTGTGATGCTGAGGTCATTAGGTCTGATACCTGTGCTGCTGTGCTTTCCCATAGGCTGATAGTAGATGATTTGTCTTTGTTAATCCTTGCTGTAGAGAACTCAAGCATAACCATGTCCAGAAAATACACCAACCACTGTTTTATACAAAGTGTTTTGAGGGGGGCAGCAGCGTTGAACTATCATTTTCTTGGTTGTTGTTGAGCCGGCTAGCCAAACTTTCCTCTGTCTCCCAAGCAGGTGTAATTTCATAAAACAAACTTTTGAGCAACTGATGGATTCATCATGTATGTATCCTGATGTCTTTGTGCAGATTTTTCAAAATCTTTTGAAAATCTGCCTTAGAATCAGTATTTTGTTTATTTTTTTTTTACCAATGATTCAGCTACATATTTTCTGTTTCTACGATACCGCCAAAACGGAGCGAATGCAGAAAATCACATTTTATCGTCTTCTTTACACATGAAATAAATGTCAGACTGACATTCTCCTTAGAAAACAATTAGTTCTTAGAAATGTCTCATGATATATTGTCTCTAGAAGTGTACTGTATTATGCAACTCTTGGTTTTGTTAAAGAAGGAAAAGAGAGGCCAATACTCACAACTCAATACTTCTAGAATCGCAGTACAAATCAAATCGGTGCCCATGTAAACGTGAAAGAATCGTATATCGGGACAAAAGCATATTTTCCCAGCCCTGGTTGACATTAGAAATAACCTCCTTCGATACGGTGTAGAGGTTTTCCGATACCGGTACCAGTATCGGTATCGGCTCAGATACTGCCTAAAACGCTGGTATCGGTATCGGGAAGTACTGGAGTTAATGCACCGATCCGATACCACGTAATAAAGCCCTAAAGAAAATCTACATTAAAGTAGTTTATTTATGTTCTTTTTCCGTTATAACTGACTCTAGTTCTACGGCATTCATTGTTTGTGTTTGTTCATGTTTCACAAAGAGTTTAACCTGAACCAGACCGACAACAGAGATAGAAATCATATCACATCCATACAGGGGTAGCAGTATACCGCTGTTAAAAGATAATAAAATATATGACACACTGGTATCGGATCGGTAATCGGTATCAGCCGATACGCAAGTTCAGGTATCTGAATCGGTATCGGGAAGCAAAAAAGTGCTATCGGGCCATCTCTAATACGACGACTGATGCACCGAATCCAGCATTTGGCTTCGTATTCAGCCGAATATTGGGCTTTATGACGAGGTTCGGTTTCTGCTGAGCCTTAGAATTTTTTTCCCAACCGAACCCTACGCTGGTCGCCATAATTACGCTGCCGTTGATTACAGGAAGGTGTTTACGTAGGTGGAGCGTGTGAGAAAGTGGACATGGATGTGGTGAGCAGAAAAAGTTGTTGTTTGGCAGAACTTTCAGTCAAAAGAAGACCATTCAAGTCCAGCTACATGTTCAATCTGCTCAATGCTGATTGGTCTGGTGGTGGCGAGGACCCTAAACTATACACAACATGGCCGCTGTTATAGGGGTGGGAATCACCAGAGGCCTCACGATACGATATCATCCCGATACATATGTCACGATACGATATAATTGCGATTTTAAACATATTGCAATATTCTGCGATGTATTGCAATGTATTACCATTTTTCCAACTTCAGATTTTTCCCAATTTCATCTGTTTTATCTAAAAAGATCCTTTTCTCTGTTTGTTCATCTCACTTCAATTGTATTGCTGCAAAATGGACAAACTGACCAACACATATATCATAAAAGATCGATACTTGGCCTCTGTGTATCGATACAGTATTACCACGAAAAAATATCGTGATACTATGCTGTATCGATTTTTTTTTTCCCCCACCCCTACGCTGTTACAACATCTGGTCTGAAACATCTGGAAGAATACGAGTTGTTCATCAAGGAATCTCCAGACAGAATTCAGCAACTTCAGGTACAGCAAAGGAAGGACAGTCCCTGCTAAAAACTAACATAATACATAAAAATACACTGCTGTGGATGTTGTTTACTTCATGAATGTGTTTACTGCGTTAATGAACTTTACGATGAGAGGAGGATTTGGTATTCGGAAGAATCTTAACCAGTGGATTCGGTGTTCGGCCGAACCCCAAAAATCTGGATTCGGTGCATCCCTAGTTTCTTGTGTGTCTTTCTAATATTTAAACGAGTATTAAAAACACAGCTTACAGACTGTCGACTCAGACGTTTCAGTCCCTTTTTTTTTTTTTTTTAAACCCAGATAATATTGGGAGCACAGCAGGCTCTTCTTCTAAGCTTCTCGAGGACGATCGCAGCCAAAGTCGGCAGCACAACTCATCAGTGTCATCGCTTCTGACAGCAGCACTCTCGCTACACGATAACCGTGAAATTGTGACACGGCGTTGTTGAGACTTGTCAGCGTTCGCTCCTGTCGCTGCCGCTGACCCCCGTAGAAGAAAAGAGTAATTTCCGTCCTGATCGCAGTGCTTTAGTACCACAGACACTCGGCAGGAGAGATAATTACACTTTCCTTTTAGGTGCTGTGTCTCTGCTGACTTCACAGCATATTTCCAGCTGTCAAACCTCTAAATTGCTTTTTCTAATTTGAATGGGTGCAAGAAGGAAAATCCAAATATTGGATTGGACACGGCCCCGGCAGATTTAACCTTGTATTAACATACTCGGCTCTGGAGCAAAATATTTGATCAGGGTATTTTTTTTTTTATAAAGATGTTAATATCATCATCCTGAAAGTTTTTTTTTTTTTTTTTTTTTTTTTAAACTGCTTGTGTGACTACAGTGGGGATGCGGGGGTTACAACCCCCAAATATCTAATAATAATAATTTTCTTCACATAATTAAAGACATTGACCCCATGTCCATATTTCTTTTAAATTAAACTACCGGTACACAGGAAACAACTTGATGTCAGTACATTTAGAGTTTCTGTTTTTGCTTCTCGTTTCCCTCCCCTGTGTCCTCTGATATCAGCTGACAGTAGATTGTCTGTCTGTCTGTCTGTCTGTCTGTCTATCTGTCTGTCTGAAGAAACGACAACGATCCCGAAGCAAAAGCTCTCCGTCATCGCCTGTGACTCCCACAATCCTACGCTGTGTGTGTGCTGCAGGTGGATCCGGTTAAAATATATCGGTATTATGTCGACATCGATATACTAGGGGTTGGGGGGGAAATAATCGATACAGCATAGTATCGCAATATTTTCCGTGGCAATACCGTATCGATACACAGACGCCAAGTATCGATCTTTTATTATATGTGTGTTGGTCAGTTTGCCTGCTTGACAATCTGATTTTGCAGCAATAACATTGAAGTGAGATGAACAAACAGAGAATTGCATCTTTTTAGATAAAACAGATGTCGTCACAGTTTTCTTTTGGGGACAAAATTTGAAATTTGAAGTTGGAAAAAAGGTAATAAATTGCAATATATCGCAGAATATTGCAGTATCTTTAAAATCGCAACAATATCGTATCGTGACACAAGTTATCGTGATGATATGGTATCGTGAGGCCTCTGGGGATTCCCACCCCTACGATATATGAGGCTAGATATCGTGATATGATATGACACACGTGTTGTCTTGTTACAGTCAAGTGTAATGTTCTTTATTTTCTATTTTTTGGGGGGGGTTTTTTCCACCTTTTTTTAATTTTTGACAGGACAGCTAGGTAAGAAAGGGGAGAGAGAGAGGTCAGACATGCAGGAAATCGTCACAGGTCGGAGTCGAACCCTGGACCACCGCGTCGAGGCATAAACCTCTCAGTATATGTGCGCCTGCTCTACCCACTGAAGCAACCCGGCCACGAAGTGATGTCATTTTCTTGACTTACTTACTGTTCTATAATTTGCCGTGGTATCCGCATAATTGGTGATTATTTATCAAAACTCTCATTGTGTAAATATTTGTGAAAGCACCGATAGTCAACCCTTCAATATCGCCACAATATCGACATTGATGTAATTGGTCAAAAAATATCGTGATCTATGCTCACCAGGATATGAAGGAGCAGAATAAGGAGACTAGAGTCTCTCAAAATCTGATGAAAATCTTTTAAACTGACCTTTGTTGATCTGAAATGAAGACAGATTCAGCAACTGCACGGCCTATTTCTCTCTTCAAATGTTTTCAGAAACTTACCTCAATTCCCCTTTGTTGTATCATCCTTCTGGTTTTTATCTTAGTTTTACTTATCTTCTTTTAAAATGTGTGCATGCCGGTCTTTCATAAGTATCTATCTCTGCTAAAACCACTATATTATTATTATTATTATTATTATTATTATTATTATTATTATTATTGTATTGTTATTTTTTATTCTTTTTTATTTTATTTTATTTATTTATTTTTTTGTGTGCGTGTCAGTTCTCTTGTTTTCTGGACTAGTTGCTTTATAATGTGGGATTTATATATTTTATGAAGATGTGCTAACTCTCCTTAGTGTAGAGTATATCCTTTTTTTTTCTTATTTTTATTTTATTTTTTATTTATTTATTTTTTAATACTGTAGGGGGAGGGGTGTGACGATTATATTGTATTGTAACAGTTCAAAACCCAATAAAGAAAGTATTGAAAAAAAATTTGAGAAACCCAACAACACAGAGTAGCGCCGCCTGCTGCTATGGAGACGTATTACGTTTCTCGAGTCGGTGTCGCCTCAAGGTGTCCCGGGGCAGTTTTTTGGACCTCAGAGACCCGACTAATCATCTCGACTGGCTTTTCTGGCGCCGGCCGGCCGTCTGGTTGGTGTGTAACCACTTTAAGACCCAAACCGTTGACTAATGGACTCAGACGGGGCAGCCCTAATAGTTTTATTGAAAAACGTTGTCCTTCATCTGGTAGATGCTCCACTGGTGTCAGGAAATGTTGGTGTGACTCCGCAGCAGGTTAGGGTTTGAAGTTTCTGTTGAATAGTTTGAATGAACTGGTTATTAATTTGTTTTTGTTTTTATTCTCTCTCTCCAGGTTTATGGCCACTAACGACCTGATGACGGAGCTGCAAAAAGACTCAATCAAACTGGACGATGACAGCGAGAGGAAGGTCAGTTTGTGTTCTGGTTGGGACTAGTTTACCGAGGTCTGGTCTGTTTTTAATAAACAGTTATGTATGTGTATATTTGTTTCCTTTTTAATTTTTTTTAAATTTATTTTTATATATTTTATTTTCTCTGTTAAATCTTTTTTATATATTTTTTTTTTATTGTGTTTTTAAAAAAACAGTTATGTACTATGTGTATATTTGTTTCCTTTTTAAATTTTTTTTAAATTTATTTTTATATATTTTATTTTCTCTGTTAAATTTTTTTTATATATTTTTTTTTTTTTTATTTTTTTATTTTTTTATTTTTAATGTTTTTTCTGTTATTGTTTTTATTAATTTATTTTACATTTTTTCTCTCCCATTCTTTAACTTTTTGGGGTAAGGACAGTCGTGCGCTACCTGAAGTCATTTTAGTGTGGATGGTGGTTTATTTCCTTCCTGTTCTGATATTTTTGTGAACACAGAGAGCACTTGTATGTTGGTTATGATCTATTTCGATAAAAATCAATAAAATCTATTTATAAAAAAACAAAAAACAGTCCAACCCAGGTGTTGATCGGTTGGCTTGCTGTGTTGATCGACAGGTGGTGAGGATGATTCTCAAACTGTTGGAAGACAAGAACGGAGAAGTTCAGAATCTGGCCGTCAAATGGTAAAAGAAGCACGTTTTTACTTCACCGTGTTTATTTTAATGTCTGCTTCCACTAGGGCTGGGTTTAAATAATGCTTCTCCAATTCAAGTTGGTCCTCGTTAGAGCGATCTGCTATCAATTAATAAAAAAATGGATGTATAAGATGTATGACGGACTGTAGTCTACAGATACTGTGTCGACGACTGCTGTAGTTTCTCAATGATTGTCACGTTAAGTAAAAAGTTTATTTTTTTAAGATTATTTTTGTCGGCATTTCTACCTTTTTAATGATAGAACAGCTCAGACATGAAAGGGGAGGGAGAGGGGGAAGACATGCAGGAAACCGTCACAGGTTGGACTCGAACCCTGGACCTTCTGCATTGAGAAATTAACCTTAATATATGTGTGCCTGCTCTACCAAATGAGCTAACCGGCCACAAGTAAAAAGTCCTTTTAAATAAACCGTTTTGCCATCAATTCGTAATATAAACATTAATCAGGTGCATTATAAAAAAATATCTGAGAGTTGCTTCTTTCTGTATTTTTTTTTAAGATTATTTTATATCATTTTTAGACCTTTATTTGAATAGGACAGCTTAGACTTGAGAGGGGAGAGAGGGAGGAATGAGATGCAGCATTGCATGCATTGAGGAGTAAACCTCTATACATGGGCGCCTGCTCTACCAGGTGAGCTAAGCAGGCGCCCATGGGTTGCTTCTTGCACAATTTACAGCAGAAGCTCTGTGAGAATCTCTTTTTGTCCAAGCTAAAAAACATTTTTTAGATTAGATTCAACTTTATTGTCATTGTGCAGTATACAAAGACAACGAAATGCAGTTTGTGTCCAACCAGAAGTGCAAAAAAGTGCAGAAGACAGGACGAGAAATCGAGTGTAGTGTAGACCGAGTGCAGAAGGTGTTTTAGGCGCACCCTTGAGGTCACCCAGTAAGAGCGTTGGCCCCATGTTGGCTGAGTCCTGCGGTGGCCAGGGTTCGAATCCGATCTGCTGCTCTTAGCTGCGTGTTATCCCGCCCCCATCTCTCTCCCCCTTTCATGTTAATCCACTTTCAAATAAAGGGACAAGCCCCCCAAAATAAAATCTTTTTTCGTTTTTAGAGTAATATAAATGTGTGCAGTGTATTAGCAGTTACCTTATCAGAGTAGAATAAATATGGCTATGTAATATGAACAATGTATGAACGACATGTACAGATATGGGCAATAGTAAGAATGTGTGTTGTAACTTAAATTTCCCTAACCTAATTGATATCGAATCAGAAATGTAATCGAATCGGACCCTTCAGGATATGATTGGCGATACCCAGCCCTAGTTTCCAGCTCACTGTGTGTCTTTTTAACCGTGGGTGCGTTTGTTTACCTCAGCCTGGGGCCCCTGGTGAGCAAGGTAAAGGAGTACCAGGTGGAGACGATCGTGGACACCCTGTGCACCAACATGCTGTCGGACAAAGAACAGCTCCGAGACATTTCCTCCATCGGACTCAAAACTGTGATTGGAGAGTTACCGCCCGCCTCCAGCGGTACGAATACAACCGATACTTCTGTTACTTAAAAATAATAGATGGATAGATAGATAGATAGATAGATAGATAGATAGATAGATAGATAGATATAGAACCAATCTTGATTATCTGCTGGATTCTGCTTTTGTGTGAAGATATGTCGGTAATCTATCCATCTATCTATCTCTCTATTAACACACAATGAGGCATATTTTCTGTTGTGATTGAAGTGTATTTTTTTTTGAGGAACTATAGGGCGCTTAACATCTACAAAAGGTCTACAAAATGAATTTTACAAGAAATTCTTCATAGGGAAACCAAAACTAGAGCCTGACTGGTGTATATATATCGATGGCCAACAATCATCCATGTTGTGATTGTTGGCGTTGCTTAGTCTGTCCACCAGAGGGCGCTCTACAACCTCCCTGTTGGCAACACACGATTTATTATTTGTTGATGTTGTGTTGTTGTTCAAAGGACTTTCATAACTTAAGTTTGTATTTTTATACATTGTATTAATCAGAACTGCACTGTGATTAGCTTAGACCAACCGGGGGGATAATTTAAAAGGCAACCGCGACTACATTGTGCGTCTGCCCCATTTCTGATACCGTGGCGGGAGAAATGTTGCTATGGCGGGCTGCCACTACAAAATCACCACAGAGGAAACGCTGACTACGTTTACAAGCTGTCAATTTTCGAGTTATGGTTGAGTTAAGGTCACTATTCGGGTTTCTGAAACATTCGGAATAACCCGTTATACATGTGTGAGCAGAGAGAGTTACTCCTGTATACATGGAATATGATAACCCGTTATATATATTATTATTATAATTATTATTATAACTGTTTTCTGGCGCATACAAGTAGTTCCTCTACTCAAAAGACCAAGATTCCTTGCGAATAGAACATGCGCAGAACACAAATCAATGTTCCTTTTGATGGGGATATGCCGATACCCGTTTACATGACCAAAATTTCGGGTTAGAAAAGGGGTAGCCCAGGGATCATTTTTGGGTTTTTATGAGCATATTTGTGTTTTTGCCGGTGTTTACATGGCCGTGCGCGACCGGTTATTGCTAATATTCCGGTTTTGAACGCGTTATTGGCTGCACGTAAACGTAGTCGGTGTATTCTGGCAATGTGTCTAGGTTTTTGTTGATTTGAAATGCGTCTCTCAGGCTCTGCCCTCGCTGCCAGCGTTTGTAAGAAGATAACTGGGCGTCTGACGAGCGCCATCGCCAAACAGGAAGACGTCTCTGTCCAGCTGGAGGCGCTCGACATCATGGCTGACATGCTCTGCAGGTACACTTCCTGTCTGTCTGTCTGTCTCTCGCATCAACCACTACAGAACTGGTTAGGATGTTTGGTTGGTTTAGCTCTACCTATGAGGGACGTGTCAGTGTCACGTTTTCGTGATTATTGTGGCCAAAAATATCGGTTAATGGCGTTTTCACCATCTATTCTGAAAAACTACTTTTGGGGCTAAAAATATAGGAAAAAACTACAGGGGCCTGGTTCTTTGGTCCCTCTGTTTGAGTTGTAGAAAGGTGCTAATTTGTGGTTAATCAAATTAATGACAAACTAATGAAGGTAGGGACACTGTGTTGTGTCAGGGTGCTCTCCCTCTCTCCCTCTCCCTCTGTCTCTCTCTCTCTCTCTCTCTCTCTCTCTCTCTCTCTCTCTCTCTCTCTCCTCTGTCTCTCTCTCCCTCTCTCTCTCTCTCCCTCTCTCTCTCTCTCTCTCTCTCTCTCTCTCTCTCTCTCTCTCTCCTGTTTGATTTGAGCCATGAATTACTACAATTTTGCAAGTGAAGAAGGTCTGTTTTTTCAAAAAACTGTTGAAGTATCAGACTATGAAAGTACGTAATTAGAAAGAGAAAACTCGCCCCAAACAGATCTTGCTCGTTCTTTCTCTTCCCGGGTGATAAAAAGACGCTGGATAAGGGCGCCCAGGTAGCTCAGTTGGTGGAGCGTGCGCCCATATATAGAGGTTTACTCCTTGACTCAGCTCTCTCTCTCCCCTTTCATCATCTTCTGCTGTCCTGTCAAATAAAGGCCTAAAAATGCCAGAAAAAAAAAGCCGCTGGATAAAACACATCATGTGTTGTGGAACAGAACTAAGCTAGCTAACAATTAAGGTGACATTTATTATTATTATTATTATTATTATTATTATTATTATTATTGTGCGAGACTAGAGATGCAGTTCAGAGAGCGCTTTGATACCTATCTAAGTGTAGGGCTGGGTACCGAATTCGGTGATTTTTAGGCACCGACCAAATTGCCTCTAAAGTATTGAGTATCGAAAAATGCCTCGTCATTCAATACCCAATTTCTATTTTTTTGGGGCTTTTCCGCCTTTAATTATCTGATAATGATTAAATGAGAAAGGAGAGAGAGGGGGAAGACATGCAGGAAATATCCATCGGTTGGACTCGAACCCTGGACCTCTGCATCGAGGCATAAATGTGCGCCTGCTCTACCCACTGATCCAACCCGGCCACAAGTAGGGCTGTGTTTGATTGAAGAAATTCTCAGTCGACTAACACTCATTCAATTGTATCGACTAATCGATTAGTTGATTTAATCGACAGATCTGTAAATCTGAGTTCTCCGAAAAAAAGAGTCATGCAAAAGGATGCATATATTGAATAAGATGACGCTTATTTTTCATATTTAAACACAACATTTCAGAAAACGTGTAATACCACAAATAACTGCCTTAATGAAAGTAATCAAAGTAGGTTTCATGGTGATATCTATTAAGGTAAAATGTCAACCCTTAATTCTTGTGTTTACCAGAGATATGCTCGTACGTTTCTTGGAAATAAGTCATTCAGCATGAAAAAAAACATAAAACATGACTAATGGACAAAAGAAATCTAAGTTGACTTAGACCAAAACAACCGATTAGTCGACTAATCGACTAAGAGGAAGAGGCCCTAGCCACAATACCCAATTTCAGTACCTAAGGAGTAAATCTCAGCACCGTCAGTGAGCCAATAAGCACGCAGCATGCTTCTACCAAGATCTGATAATGTCTGTGATTGGCTGTCTAACGTCACACGTCGTAGAGACACACAGGAAAACCCCACGTTACGGAGACGGACCTCACGTAGTGAGAGCTGAAAAATAAATAGAGATTTGTGCCGTAACGTGATGTGGTCGTTTCTTTCTGTTTTATAAAATTAGTATCAAAGTCACGGTATCGGTATCAGTTTTGAATATTTTTGAGCGATACCTAACCTTAACTAAGTGGTACTCCGACAAGCTTTCTTCACTTGCTAAACTATCTTTTAAACTGACGAACATCGTGTGTGTAATTTACGGCTCAATTCAAACAGGATGAAACCTATTTTTGTCACTCCCCGTTCACTACCGTACGTATTTTTTCCAAAATAAGGTCCCACGGTGGTCCACCGGGAAGGGGAGGGACTTCACCTCTCTATAGCAGCACAACTCTACTAAGGATCATTTTGTGTGGAATAAGTTGGACCACAATTAACTGTGTGTGTGTCTCTCTCTCGCTCTCGCTCTCGCTCTCTCTCTCTCTCTCTCTGCAGACAAGGAGGCCTGCTGGTGAATTTCCATCCCTCCATCCTGAGCTGTCTGCTCCCTCAGCTCACCTCCCCCAGACTGGCTGTCAGAAAGGTACGTCCAACCTCTACGTTACTGTGCTTACCAACACCACTTTAGGACCCAGTATGCAAATCAGTTGTATTTCTAGTGTCAAATTATAACCGAAGTTATCTCAGGACACTTTACAGATGGAGTAGGTCTAGAACACACTCCAATAATTTACAAAGAGCCAACAGTTCCCTCCAAGAGCAAGCATTTGGTGCTAAAGTGGCGAGGAAAAACTTCCTTTTTTTTCCAGGCAGAAACCTCGGACAGACCCAGACTCTTGGTGGGTGGGCGGCCATCTGTTGCTGCCAGTTGGGACACCGAGACACTGAGACAGATATGAGTCATAATAGGGATAGACCGATTTCAACCCTGGCCGATTATCTGGCTGTTTTTTTTTTTTTGCCGTTTGCAGATTATCTGTATTGGCTCCTGAACAGCTCTGTGTCTGTCGCTCTGCTTCACTCACCACTGAGTCTGAATTAATTCTATTCAATTCAATTTTATTTATAGTATCAAATCATAACATAGGTTATCTCGAGACACTTTACAGATAGAGTAGGTCTAGACCACACTCTATAATTTACAAAGCCCCAACAATTCAAACAATTACAGTAATTCCCTCAAGAGCAAGCAGTGCGACAGTGGCGAGGAAAAACTCCCTCTTGGGAAGAAACCTCGGACAGACCCAGGCTCTTGGTAGGCGGTGTCTGACGGGCCGGTTGGGGGTGTGATGAACAGTGGCGATAGTAGTCACATTAATAATGCAACAGTGACTGGATGTAGCGGGAAGCTGCAGGGTTCAGCAGGAAGCAGCATGACATTGCAGGGCACCGCTGAGCTCAGCAGGGAGTGCAGCAGGACCACGGCGACAGCTGGAACCAGGATCTTGGTGCCAACGTTCTCCAAGGAAATACGCTGGGGGAAAAAACATAAGGACTCCGGGGAGTAAACTCCCCAGAAGCTAGGATTAGTAACAAGCATTTCTGGGACGGGATACACACAAATAGTAATAGAAAAGGAGAGGAGAGAGCAGCTCAGTGTGTCGAAGGAAGTCCCCCGGCAGTCTACAACTATAACAGCGTAACTATAACCGCGTAACTAAGAGAGGCAGGTCATAAGGAGAGGTAACTTTTTCGGGCTTAGAACTCTCCCCCTGCCGGATCGGGCTTGGCTGGCCTGCCTCCCTCTACTTTATGTATTATTAATCTAACAATTATGAAGAGAAGCAGGTGGGCCAGATAGGTGAACACTGCAACTCCTCACTCCCTAACTATAAGCTTTATCAAATAGAAGAGTTTTAAGTTCATTCTTGAAAGCGATTACAGTTTCTGCCCGCCGAACCCAGATCGGGAGCTGGTTCCATAGGAGAGGAGCCTGATAACTGAAGGCTCTGGCTCCCATTCTACTTTTAGAGACTCTAGGTACCACCAGTAACTCTGCATTTTGGGAGCGCAGTGCTCTAGTGGGACAATAGGGTATTAGGAGCTCTTCTAGATATGATGGTGCTAGACCATTTAGAGCTTTGTAGGTCAGGAGAAGGATTTTAAACTCAATCCTGGATTCAACAGGAAGCCAGTGCAGAGAAGCTAAAACAGGAGAAATAAGATCTCTTTTCTTAGTTCTTGTGAGAACACGCGCTGCAGCATTCTGGATCAGCTGGAGAGTCTTAAGGGACTTATTTGAGCAACCTGACAGTAGGGAGTTACAATAGTCCAGCCTGGACGTAACTAATGCATGGACTAGTTTTTCAGCGTCGTTTTGAGACAGGATATTCCTAATTTTGGCACTATTACGAAGATGAAAAAAGGCTGTTCTTGAGGTTTGTTTTAGATTGGCATTAAAGGATATATCCTGATCAAAAATAACTCCTAAATTTCTGACAGTAGTGCTGGAGGCCAGGGCAATACCATCCAGAGTAGCTATGTCTTTAGATAATGAGGTTCTGAGGTGTTTAGGTCCCAGTACAATAACTTCAGTTTTGTTAGGGTTTAACATCAGAAAATTATAGGTCATCCAGGATTTTATATCTTTAATGCACGCTTGAAATTTAGCTAGCTGACTGGTTTCGTCTGGTTTGATTGACAAGTATAATTGGGTGTCATCCGCATAACAGTGAAAGCTAATTGAGTGTTTCCTAATAATATTGCCTAGAGGAAGCATATATAAGGAGAATAGAATTGGTCCAAGCACTGAGCCTTGAGGAACCCCATGGCTAACTTTAGCGTACTTGGAGGATTTATCATTAACATTAACAAATTGAGATCGATCAGAGAAATAAGACGTAAACCAGCTTAGAGCAATTCCTTTAATGCCAACTAAGTGTTCCAATCTCTGTAACAGGATAGTATGGTCAATAGTGTCAAATGCAGCACTAAGATCTAGTAAAACAAGTATAGAGACAAGTCCTTTGTCTGCAGCAGTTAGAACGTTGTTCTAATTTTCACCAGTGCCGTCTCTGTGCTATGATGCTTTCTAAATCCTGACTGAAAGTCTTCAAATAAACTGTTGCTATGGAGAAAATCACATAACTGATTAGCGACTACCTTCTCAAGGATCTTGGAGAGAAAGGGAAGGTTAGATATAGGTCTATAGTTTGCTAAGACCTCAGGATCGAGGGTGGGTTTTTTCAGAAGAGGTTTTATCACAGCTACTTTAAATGACTGCGGTACATAACCTGTTAATAAGGACATATTGATCATATCTAGTAATGAAGTGTTTACCACGGGTAACGCTTCTTTGAGTAACCTCGTTGGGATGGGGTCTAAGAGACCGGTAGATGGCTTAGCTGAGGATATCTTTAACATTAATTGTTGAAGGTCTATAGGATAAAAGCAGTCTAAGTATATGTCAAGACTAGTCGTTATTTCTAGCGACCCTGCGTTTAAAGGTGAACCGTTAGAAGTTGAGGGCAAAAGGTGATGAATTTTATCTCTAATTGTTGTAATTTTATCATTAAAGAAGCTCATGAAGTCATCACTACTCAGAGCTAGAGGAATAGATGGCTCAGTAGAGCTGTGGCTATCTGTCAGCCTGGCTACAGTGCTGAAAAGAAACCTTGGGTTGTTCTTGTTTTCTTCTATTAGTGATGAGTAATAGTCTGATCTGGCCTTTCTTAGGGCCTTCCTATAGGTTTTTAGACTTTCTTGCCAATCCAAACGGGATTCTTCCACTTTGGTGGAGCGCCGCTTACATTCGAGGTTTCGCGAGATTTGTTTTAATTTGCGAGTTTGGGAGTTATACCAAGGAGCTATTTTCCTTTACTTCATCATCTTCTTTTTCAGGGGAGCAACAGAGTCTAAGGTCGTCCGTAGGCAAGTCGTAGCACCGTCTACAAATGTATCAATTTGAGAGGGACTGAGGTTAACATAGAGGTCCTCTGTTATGTTAAGGCATTACATAGTCGAATGCTGTTGGAATATCTTCTTTAAATTTAGCTATAGCACTGTCAGATAGGCATCTGGTGTAGAAGCTTTTATCTAATTTAATATAGTCAGGTAGTAAGAATTCGAAAGTGATTAAAGAATGATCTGTTAATATCGGATTCTACGGAAATATTATTAAATCCTCAATTTCAATACCATATACCAGCACAAGGTCGAGGGAGTGGTTAAAACAGTGCGTCGCCTTGTGCACACTCTGACTGAAACCGATTGAATCCAATAATGACAAATGACAATTAAAGTGCTTATATTATGCTTTTTGGCTTTTTCCCTTTATTTTATTGTTGTATATATTTTTTTGTACAAGTTATAGGATTACAAAATGAAAAAGCCCAAAGTTCCCCCCCAAACGCACTTACCATTAGGGCTGCAACTAACGATTATTTTAATAATCGATTAATCTGTCGATTATTTTTTCGGTTAATTGATGAATCGGATAAAAACATTTTTTTACATCAACTCAATACATACATACTTGTTGCTTGTCGCTCAACTCATTTTTTCTATTATCTCCGCGACTAGCTGGCCTAATAGTTGCGCGACACAACGAATTGATAATTAAATTCGTTGCCAACTTTTTTAGTAATCGAATTGTATCAATTTTATCGATTTGTTGTTGCAGCCCTACTTACCATCTCCAACAGAAAACCCTGTTCACCAACTGCTCCAAACAGCTCTGTTGTAGTCCAGCCTTTACTTCAGAGACCAACGTGGTCACTTTGTAACACACGTTATAATGCTCGCCTAGCTGCTAGCATGGTACACCCTCATACTCTGCTCCTGACTGGCTAGTAGTCCTTACCTAGGTACTGTAAGGGCACGCCCTCATACTCTGCTTCTGACTGGCTAGTAGTCCTTACCTAGGTACTGTAAGGGCACGCCCTCATACTCTGCTTCTGACTGGCTAGTAGTCCTTACCTAGGTACTGTCAGGGCACGCCCTCATACTCTGCTTCTGACTGGCTAGTAGTCCTTACCTAGGTACTGTAAGGGCACGCCCTCATACTCTGCTTCTGACTGGCTAGTAGTCCTTACCTAGGTACTGTCAGGGCACACCCTCATACTCTGCTTCTGACTGGCTAGTAGTCCTTACCTAGGTACTGTAAGGGCACGCCTCCTCTACTCTGCTTCTGACTGGCTAGTAGTCCTTACCTAGGTACTGTAAGGGCACGCCCTCATACTCTGCTTCTGACTGGCTAGTAGTCCTTACCTAGGTACTGTCAGGGTACACCCTCATACTCTGCTTCTGACTGGCTAGTAGTCCTTACCTAGGTACTGTCAGGGCACACCCTCATACTCTGCTCCTGACTGGCTAGTAGTCCTTACCTAGGTACTGTCAGGGCACACCCTCATACTCAGCTTCTGACTGGCTAGTAGTCCTTACCTAGGTACTGAGCATGTGCGACTCCCAACAAAGATGGAACAGAAGTAAGATGTCTCACTCTGTAGCTAAAACAGAGAGCTCAACACACAGGGTGAAAAGAGGAGCTGCAGCAATGTGCAGTACAACAACAATATGATGTTTTCTGAAAATTAAACCATGTAAACCTATTCTGGTACAACCTCTAAATACAATTATGAACCTGAAAATGAGCATAATATGAGCACTTCAATGTCTTTCTCTTACTGGGTATTATGTTGAAAGCTTATAATTTATTAAATAATTGCTAAAACTGTAAATGCATATTGTTACCGGTTTCATTAACTATTAATATTTAGGGTTGACCGATATGTGTATCGGTCGATCCATAATTCATAATAATCATAACAGTAGGTATGATGAACTGTGGCAGTTCAATATTCATGACGTTCTTATGTTCCTGTGACTGTGTGTGCGTTTAACCTACTAGGGACCCCAATGGAAATAAGTCTTTGGGCTTTATTGTGTCATCCCTGACTATTTATGTATTTTTAATGTATGACGCGGAGTGCTGTTTCATATATGTTTTTATATTTAAGTGGTCAAATAAAATCAATCAATCAACCAATCAACCGTTTTCAGAGGACCATCATGGCTCTGGGCCACCTGGTTATGTCCTGTGGGAATCTGGTCTTCATCGATCTGATCGAGCACCTGCTGACCGAGCTGGGCCGGAACGACAACATGTCCACTACCAGAACCTACATCCAGTGCACGGCCGCCATCAGCAGACAGGCTGGACACCGGATCGGTGAGACAGACCACCCAACGCATGATGTCATCCAGCAGAACATGTCAAATAGGGCACCATGCAAAAAATCACAATAGATCGGGTTATCGCGTAGGGCTGGATGATTAATCGAAAAATAATCGAAACTGAAATTCAGAGCCCATAACCGACGTAATTTTACCAAGTCGATTATTTCGGTCTTTTAATCCTATTAATATTTCCGCGCCGCCCACTGTGTGTTAATGTACTTTCCCCTTAAAACATATTACGGCCGCCGCGTGCGTAGTCACGTCACTCCGCCCCGTTTACATTAAAACTTAAATTACTTTTTTATTTTTATTTCATTGTAAAAGCTACAGTTGTAGATTTAAGTTCAATTGTTTGAAATATTTAATAAATAAGCATTAATTGCTATCTGTGTGTTGTTTCCTTATTTTAGAATCCCAAAGATAGGATTATATGCACTCTTTCATTAGAAAAAAATAACTGTGAACATATTTACAGTATAAGAAAAGATTTTTTTTTTTTTAAATAATCGTTGAGTAATTGTAATCAAGGTAACTTCTTCAATTAATCGTGATTATTATTTTAGCCAAA
The DNA here is from genome assembly GCF_004354835.1 of Perca flavescens. Lineage (NCBI taxonomy): Eukaryota > Metazoa > Chordata > Actinopteri > Perciformes > Percidae > Perca > Perca flavescens. The sequence goes on from NC_041353.1 coordinate 3,436,636, forward strand.
ATCGTCCAGCCCTATTATTGCATATTAACTTGCGCCATAAACGCATCACGAAAAGCTGCCACAAACATGCTGCCATCAGTAGAAAACTACACTCTGAAATATAACTAATTCCTTTTTTTTTTTTTCTGTGGTGCCTTTTGTGTTCAGTTCAATCAAAGATCCTTTGTTTTGTTTTAATTTCAAGTAATTTGTCGCATTTTTATTAGACTACTGAAAGCAGCACAGAGGCAGAACTGAGTACACACGTTGTTGGAAGCACGCCATCTACACCGCGGCCGCACGTACAATAACGACTAAAAAAACAATAGTATAAGTATAAATGCAAAGAAAAATACAAATTCATAACAAGCTTTTCATAACATCTGTGTTGGTCTTCTGCGTTTGACTTCCATCATAAACTTTTGTCTTTTTAACTTTAATCACAAACAGAAAGTGTTTCAGGATGTCTTTTTACAAACTGTCCTCTAACCTGTCTGTCTTTCTGTCAATGTCTATCCGTCTGTCTGTCTGCCTATGTCTCTCTGTCTGTCCGTCTATCTCTGTCTTTCTGTCTGTCCATGTCTGTCTGTCCATGTCTGTCTATCTGTCTGTCTGTCTGTCTCTCTGTCTCTGTCTCTCTGCCTGTCTGTCTGCCTATGTCTGTCTCTGTCTGTCCGTCTATCTCTGTCTGTCTGCCTGTCTGTCTGTCCATGTCTGTCTGTCTATCTGTCTGTCTGTCTTTCTCTCTGTCTCTGTCTGTCTCTCTGCCTGTCTGTCTGCCTATGTCTGTCTCTGTCTGTCCGTCTATGTCTGTCTGTCTGCCTATGTCTGTCTCTGTCTGTCCGTCTATCTCTGTCTGTCGGTCTGTCTGTCTCTCTCTCGTTGTCTGTCTGTCTCTGTTTGTCTGTCTGTCTGCCTGCCTGTGTGTCTGTCTGTCTGTCTGTCTTTCTCTCTGTCTGTCTTTCTCTGTCTCTGTCTGTCTCTCTGCCTGTCTGTCTGTCCATGTCTGCCTGTCTTTCTGCCTGTCTTTCTGCCTGTCTTTCTGTCTCTCTGCCTGTCTCTCTGCCTGCCTGTCTGTCTGTCTAGGAGAGTATCTGGAGAAGATTATTCCTCTGGTAGTGAAGTTCTGTAACGTTGATGATGACGAGCTCCGAGAGTACTGCATCCAGGCCTTTGAGTCCTTTGTTAGGAGGTAATACACACAGCAGTACAGCCTACTAAGTACTACTATAGCTGTAGTTGTTCCTGTTTTAATTTAAATGTTTTAATTTGTTACAGGTGTCCCAAAGAAGTTTACCCCCACGTTTCCACGGTCATCTCGCTCTGCCTGCGCTACCTGACCTACGACCCCAACTACAACTTTGACGATGAAGACGAGGACGATAACGCCATGGACGCCGAGCAGAACGATGAAGATTACCAAGGTACTACATTTAGAAGTCAGCAGAATTGGATGCAACTAGCTTTCTTAATTAATTACAGTACAGGCCAAAAGTTTGGACACCCCTTCTCATTCAATGTGTTTCCTTTTTATTTTCATGACTATTTACATTGTAGATTCTCACTGAAGGCATCAAAACTATGAATGAACACATATGGAATTATGTACTTAACAAAAAAGTGTGAAATAACTGAAAACATGTCTTATATTTTAGATTCTTCAAAGTAGCCACCCTTTGCTTTTTCTGATAACTCTGCAAACCCTTGGTGTTCTCTCAATGAGCTTCATGAGGTAGTCACCTGAAATGGTTTTACCTTCACAGGTGTGCTTTGTCAGGGTTAATTAGTGGAATTATTTCACTTATTAATAAAAAAGCAAAGGGTGGCTACTTTGAAGAATCTAAAATATTATACATGTTTTCAGTTATCTCACACTTTTTTGTTAAGTACATAATTCCATATGTGTTCATTCATAGTTTTGATGCCTTCAGTGAGAATCTACATTTTTTGCAACTTCCGGTTCGTAACTCCGGAAAACGACTCGTAAATCGACTTCGGTGGAAAAAAAGAACGCACCATGAGCTCTAACCTGTTACCATGGGAGCCGAAATATGAACGGACACGCTCACGCCACGCAGGCGGTGTGCAGGAGCCCTAAGAAGCAGTAATCGGTAAAAAGCTGATTGATAAATAATGTTTTCAGCGTCTTTTTAACTAAAAAAAACTAGAGGTAGACCGATTAATCAGTTTTACCGATTAATCTGCACCGATAGTTGATTGGTGGAACTATCGTTATCGGCAAAAATCCATACCGATAGTTTTTGATGATGCCTTTGTTTATGTTTTCAACCAATGGGAAGGCAGGTCCGTCACACATTACGCCTTATATGGGCATCCTGGTGAGAGCAGAGAGTATATAGTGGGAAAGATAGATCCCTCCAGGTCAGAGATCGTCTGTTACCGCTCTAAACCGACAGTTTAACTGTTTTTATTTATTTATTACTTTTTGTTTCAGTTTGAATGAATGTCTTTTATTGACTTCAATATTTATATTTATTTCATTTAGCATGTTTTCATGGTTCAATACTAGGGGTGTGACGAGACGCTTACTCCACGAAACGAGACACATCACGAGATTGGGTTCACGAGCAGGCGAGATTTTCGTCGGTGAAAAAAGATTGTCTCGTGAGGCGATGTGATGTCAGCGTGATGGGCGTGGAGTTACTATTGAAGATCCCCCTGCTACTTTTAAATCATTTTGTGTGGCATCATTTTGGTTTTCCTGCGGAAATAATAAGCGGCGAAACAGGTGACAGACAAGGCGAGCATAATATGTAAACATTGTAAGAAAAAAATGCTGTATACCGCGGCTAACACGAGCACTACGCAAAAACACTTACAGCACCACCACAGCTCTCTACTAACTACTGCACCCGCGGCATTTTTTTCTTACAATGTTTACATATTGTGTTCGTCTTGTCTGTCACTCTTTCGCCGTTTATTATTTCCGCAGGAAAACCAAAATGTTGCCACACAAATGATTTAAAAGTAGCAGGGGGGATCTTCAATAGTAATTTCACGCTCCATCACGCTGACATCACATCGCCTCACGAGACAACTTTTCACCTCGACGAGAAATCTCGTCACGTTTTAATCTCGCGAGATCTCGTCACACCCCTATTCAATACAGTTTTTTTTTTATAATAAAGTTTACTTGGAGTGTCACGTTTGTTTTTATCCAGTATCAATTCTAAATACTATTAGTCGATTTAATCTGTTATCGGCAAATACGGCCCAACCTAGCTATTGGTATCGGTAAAATCCATTATCGGTCGACCTAAAAAAAAAAAAAAAAAAAAAAAACTCTCCCATCTTGTGTCTTTCTGTGTGTCCAGGCAGTGACGATGAGTACAGCGACGATGACGACATGAGCTGGAAGGTGCGACGGGCGGCCGCCAAGTGTTTGGACGCGGTGGTCTCGACCCGTCACGAGATGCTGCCGGAGTTTTACCGCTCCGTCTCTCCTGCACTCGTCTGTCGCTTCAAGGTACCGTCAAACTCTGCCCGCCGCTCACTCCTTCATCACCTGCTCACTCCGGAGCTTTGTCTTCAGCTCCTAATCACCGAGATCTTAACTCGCTTTGACAGCAGCAAAGATCCTGAGTTCATCCTGAGAATATGCACTCGAGTTATTGATCACTTTAGATCTTGCAGGCTCTGCCTGTCAATGAAACTAATACAAAAATCTCCTGTATATGCAGTTTTTTTTTTTTTTTAAACACGGGTAAACCAGCTGTAATAATAGGGCTGTCCTCGACTAAAGAAGTTCTTAGTCGACTAACACTTATACGATTTTGTCGACTAATCGATTAGTTGATTTAATTGACAGAGCTGTGCGCTTTGAGAGGTGGTTAAGACTAGAAAAGCACAATATAAATGTAGTTAATTAACCATCTGTAAAACTGAGTTTCTCCACAATTAATCCTGCAAAAGCACCACTTTAAATCTTGTGTTTACCATAAATGTGCTCAGAAGTTTCTTGGAAATAAGTAATTAAGCATGAATAAGCATAAAAAATGACTAATCGACTAAGACCAAAACGACCGATTAGTCGACTAAGGTGGCAGCCCTAAATAATAGGTAAAGGTACTTTATTTGTCACATACACGTACATGTAGCGAAATTCATTATGGATTATGGACAGATGGACTCCTATCCCACTGCTTGTAGACGAGTGCGTCTCTCGGTTTTTTTCCTGCTGTGTCACGTTCCAACGCCACGAATGAGCCGAAAAGTGTTAAACTTTTCCTGCTGCAGCTTTCTTTTTTTTTTGTGTATTTATTTCTATTGTTTTCGTAACAAAGAAGTAGAAACATAATAACAATAGATGGTGGTGCTACACAAGACAGTACAGGTTACTTGACAGGAGCTGTCGACATGCAACAAGCAGGACATAGGCTAAGACAAAGGAAGTGGCACAGCGACGGGGTAGCACGAGTTTAGTTTTTAGACGTTAAATTGAGGAAAGGTTGCCAGATTTCAAAAAATAATTCCTCTTTAGCAGACATGATGTACCTGATTTTCTCCAAATGTAAGGCATTACCCAGCTCCCTCAAGTGTAGGAGACCTTTCAGATTTCCAAGATTGTAAAATCAGCTTTCTGGCTAACAATGTTGAGAGCGAAATAGCCTTTGCTTCACCACTACTCTTCACACTATCTGGATTGGCCGCTCCGAACAATACGGTGACTGGGTCTGGGTTACATGGATGATTAAAGGCCTTAGAGAAAAACTCAAACAAGGAGCCCCAGAATGATTGTAACTTGTGACATGACCAAGTGGGTTCTGCTGCAGCTTTCTGACCACGGTGGAAAAGCTGTTAACCATATATAAGTGAACCCTCTTGTAAACGGAACAAACCGGCTCCCTGTTAATAAATTATTCTCGGGCTATGATTCAGGAAATTCAGCTGCCAAGACACACATCAAAAATGTACTTTTTAAAAGTCTGCGTTGCAGCGTCATCAAGTTTTTCATCAACATTTCTGGGGAAGTGCACTAGGGGTGCATGATACTGTATATCGACTCAATATCGTTATCGCGATATCATGTTGCGCAATATTATATCGAAAGTGTCGCGATAAGTATCCCATATTTAGTTTATTTTGTGGAGCGCTGCGTCCCGTCTTTTGGCTGCGTGGCTTAAGGCCATTTTATGGTTGTGCAGAGGCTCCACGCAGAGCTTTCGCCGTAGCCTACGTAGAGCTATACTGTCCAACCAGTAGAACATGTCCTGTTCTCTTTATTTATATATTTTATACTGTCCAACCAGTAGAACATGTCCTGTTCTCTTTATTTATATATTTTATACTGTCCAACCAGTAGAACATGTCCTGTTCTCTTTATTTATATATTCTATACTGTCCAACCAGTAGAACATGTCCTGTTCTCTTTATTTATATATTTTATACTGTCCAACCAGTAGAACATGTCCTGTTCTCTTTATTTATATATTTTATACTGTCCAACCAGTAGAACATGTCCTGTTCTCTTTATTTATATATTTTATACTGTCCAACCAGTAGAATATGTCCTGTTCTCTTTATATATTTTATACTGTCCAACCAGTAGAACATGTCCTGTTCTCTTTATTTATATATTTTATACTGTCCAACCAGTAGAACATGTCCTGTTCTCTTTATTTATATATTTTATACTGTCCAACCAGTAGAATATGTCCTGTTCTCTTTATATATTTTATACTGTCCAACCAGTAGAACATGTCCTGTTCTCTTTATTTATATATTTTATACTGTCCAACCAGTAGAATATGTCCTGTTCTCTTTATTTATATATTTTATACTGTCCAACCAGTAGAACATGTCCTGTTCTCTTTATTTATATATTTTATACTGTCCAACCAGTAGAACATGTCCTGTTCTGTAGACATAGTCCTTATTTATTTATTTATTCATTCATTCATTCATGTTGGACCAGTCCAATATGAAATAAACCTTGTGTTGTATTTCTTATGAATCTATTTTGATGCGTTTCCCCGTAACTTTTGTAATTTTACATTAGGTTTAAAAATATCAAAATTCATATAGATATCGCAATATTCATAATCGATATTGCAATGCCACATTTTGTTAATATCGTCCAGCCATGGCGGAGCCCTCGTGACACAGATACAGGAAACGAGCTCCGACTACCGTCTCCGATTTAACGCAGATCAATCACTTTTTGATGGACTGATCTCTACCGGTCGGTCAGACTTCTCCCGACCAGTTGACCTAATGCTTGTGACCAATACGTGTTAAAGTGACTGCCCTGTCTGTCTGTCTGTCTGTCTGTCTGTCTGTCGGTCTGTCTGCAGGAGAGGGAGGAGAACGTGAAGGCGGATGTTTTCCACGCCTACCTGTCGCTGCTCAAACAGACCCGACCGGCTCAGAGCTGGTTGGCCGATCCAGACGCCATGGAACAGGGAGAAACCCCGCTGACCATGCTGCAGAGCCAGGTAATGTTCTACACCAGCATGTGCTTTTAAACCAAGGGGGTAAGCTTCGCTTCAGAACTCAAGCCATCATGGCGCCATTTTGTTGCTAACTGGCCATCACCTCCTGTTAGCATTCCGCTGACCGCCATTTTTTTTTTTACGTCACTTGACTGCGAATAACTTTACATCTGAAGCGTTTAAAGACTCTATTTGTCTGTTGTTTAGTTCCAAAGAAACACGACAATGTATAAAAGGCTCCATTACCTTGTAGCTCACGTTATGGCTCCGTAGCAGACGCTTTTATAAAAATAAGCAAACGATTGTGTCATAACCACGAGACTTACTGTCACACAGTAAAGGAATTACCGTATAGTACAGGAGAAGCTCGCAGGCAGTTTGGACTTCCATTAGCTGTTTAGGTTTAATTACTAATGTTAACTAGCATGTTAGTGATCAGTAATTAGCCTGTGTCTATGTTATCTCCTTACATATACCTACACTCTCCGTCTCTGTAAGATTGGGAATGATTGAGATTTCTCTCGGCACAGCTACCAGAAGACTTCACACTTTCAGACAGGTTGCTCACGTCACATTCTCTCAGTTGGAGGCTGCGCAGTAAAGCTGGCCATCACCGGAAAAGTGCTTCTAATAGCCTTCACTGGTCTCCGTCCAGAGCAACGGGCTCTATTGGTCCATTATATACTGTCTATGTTTTAAACAAGGACTTATTAATTACGCTCTACGGTCACAAATGGATTACTTGGAAGACTTTGAATTGGATTTCTAGGTGATAATAGATGGCCATAGAAGGCAATATCATTTTAAAACTCTTTTCGCACGTACTACACAAAAACAGAGGTGTTTGTCCATTTATGGACTAACTGTGGAACACTTTGGACTATGAACTGAAGTGCTGCGAAAGTGTTTGTAAATTTAAGAATTTGTATAAGAAAAATAATAATAATAATTTTTGGTGTTTGGGGTGAGGATTGGGGTTGATTCAGTCACGAAGTAGCTGATTTTTGTTTTTTCGATGTGCACAAGTAAGTATCAGGTACCATAAGATTTTCTTCTTCCTGTTCCTTTTTTTCCATTCATGCATGGAAGGAATGAATGAATGAATGAATGAATGAATGAATTTGGTAATACTTTGGTAGCACTAAATAAAAATTATCATAAATAAGCCTGTAAACCACAGAGGTGACAGCAAAGCAAAGTCCATTGTAATACGGTTTGAAAATTAAGTATTTTTTAAGCCACCTTTTATATTGTTCCAGATCTAACTTACTGTATGAAAAATGCATATAAAACAAATGCATATTGTTATTGCGTCTTAAAGCTATAGTCCGTAGTTTCTGCCACCTCCATGAGGAACTCTAAGTAATGACTGTAACACTGTCGGCGCGTCCACATGATACAAGCCTTCCGTGATCACCCCAAAACGTTGTATATAATAAATATAAAAACAAAAGTTATTAAGCAATATGAAACAAAAAAAGTACATAATAAAAAATGTAAAGACATGGAAACATTTAACATTAGATATTATAAATCGGTGCTGATATTTAAAACTTATATCTTAAAGGGATACGCCACCGTTTGATGAAATAGTTCTTATCACAGTCTCCCCTGGCTGTAGAGAGGTGGCCCAACGCATTTTTTGTTTCAGTGCAAGTAATTAGGTTGTTTTTTTTGTCTTTTGTTGGCTCACTTTTACTCACAACATGCTAACCGGCAACATAGGATTCCATTCACTACGCTAAGCTAACTAGCGGCGGCGCTGCCGGTGTTGCACCGGACTAAAACAATGCATGCACAAAAAATGCATTGGCCCACCTATCTATAGCTAGGGGAGACCCCACCTATCTACAGCTAGGGGAGACCCCACCTATCTACAGCTAGAGGAGACCCCACCTATCTACAGCTAGGGGAGACCCCACCTATCTACAGCTAGAGGAGACCCCACCTATCTACAGCTAGAGGAGACCCCACCTATCTACAGCTAGAGGAGACCCCACCTATCTACAGCTAGGGGAGACCCCACCTATCTACAGCTAGAGGAGACCCCACCTATCTACAGCTAGGGGAGACCCCACCTATCTACAGCTAGAGGAGACCCTACCTATCTACAGCTAGAGGAGACCCCACCTATCTACAGCTAGAGGAGACCTCACCTATTTACAGCTAGGGGAGACCCCACCTATCTACAGCTAGAGGAGACCCCACCTATCTACAGCTAGAGGAGACCCCACCTATCTACAGCTGGAGGAGACCCCACCTATCTACAGCTAGAGGAGACCCCACCTATCTACAGCTAGGGGAAACCCCACCTATCTACAGCTGGAGGAGACCCCACCTATCTACAGCTGGAGGAGACCCCACCTATCTACAGCTAGGGGAGACCTCACCTATCTACAGCTAGAGGAGACCCCACCTATCTACAGCTAGAGGAGACCTCACCTATCTACAGCTAGAGGAGACCCCACCTATCTACAGCTAGAGGAGACCTCACCTATCTACAGCTAGAGGAGACCCCACCTATCTACAGCTAGAGGAGACCTCACCTATCTACAGCTAGAGGAGACCCCACCTATCTACAGCTAGAGGAGACCCCACCTATCTACAGCTAGGGGAGACCCCACCTATCTACAGCTGGAGGAGACCCCACCTATCTACAGCTGGAGGAGACCCCACCTATCTACAGCTGGAGGAGACCCCACCTATCTACAGCTGGAGGAGACCCCACCTATCTACAGCTAGAGGAGACCCCAACTATCTACAGCTAGAGGAGACCCCACCTATATACAGCTAGAGGAGACCCCACCTATCTACAGCTGGGGAGACCCCACCTATCTACAGCTAGGGGAGACCCCACCTATCTACAGCTAGGGAGACCCCACCTATCTACAGCTAGGGGAGACCCCACCTATCTACAGCTAGAGGAGACCCCACCTATCTACAGCTAGGGGAGACCCCACCTATCTACAGCTAGAGGAGACCCCACCTATCTACAGCTAGGGGAGACCCCACCTATCTACAGCTAGGGGAGACCCCACCTATCTACAGCTAGAGGAGACATTTATTTACTTATTTGTATTTATTTACCTGCCTCTCTCACTCTGTCTGTCGCCCTCTGCAGGTCCCCATGATAGTAAAAGCTCTTCACAAGCAGCTGAAGGAGAAAAGTGTCAAAACCCGTCAGTGTTGTTTCAACATGTTGACTGAGCTGGTGAACGTCCTCCCGGGAGCCCTGACTACCCACATCCCTGTACTAATACCAGGTAATACCCACATCCCTGTACTAATACCAGGTAATATCCACATCCCTGTACTAATACCAGGTAATATCCTCATCCCTGTACTAATACCAGGTAATACCCACATCCCTGTACAAATACCAGGTAATAGCCACATCTATGTACTAATACCAGGTCATACTACACCCTGACTACCCACATCCCTGTACCAATACCAGGTAATATCCACATCCCTGTACAAATACCAGGTAATAGCCACATCTATGTACTAATACCAGGTCATACTACACCCTGACTACCCACATCCCTGTACCAATACCAGGTAATACCCACATCCCTGTACTAATACCAGGTAATACCCACATCCCTGTACCAATACCAGGTAATATCCACATCCCTGTACTAATACCAGGTAATACCCACATCCTTGTACAAATAACAGGTAATAGCCACATCTATGTACTAATACCAGGTCATACTACACCCTGACTACCCACATCCCTGTACTAATATCAGGTAATACCCACATCCCTGTACCAATACCAGGTAATACCCCCATCCCTGTACTAATACCAGGTAATATCCACATCCCTGTACTAATACCAGGTAATACCCCCATCCCTGTACTAATACCAGGTAATATCCACATCCCTGTACCAATACCAGGTAATACCCACATCCCTGTACAAATACCAGGTAATAGCCACATCTATGTACTAATATCAGGTAATACCCACATCCCTGTACTAATACCAGGTAATACCCACATCCCTGTACAAATAGCAGGTAATAGCCACATCTATGTACTAATACCAGGTAATACCCACATCCCTGTACCAATACCAGGTAATATCCACATCCCTGTACTAATACCAGGTAATATCCACATCCCTGTACAAATACCAGGTAATAGCCACATCTATGTACTAATACCAGGTCATACTACACCCTGACTACCCACATCCCTGTACTAATACCAGGTAATACCCACATCCCTGTACTAATACCAGGTAATACTGAAGACGTACTGTACATCTTTAAAATCTTACAAATGTATAGTTTAATTTTTTTAGGCAGATAGTGGATCAAAGAGAGATGCCTACGATTCGAGACAAAAATGAAATCGCGCTGGAACCATGCAGGAACTCATAGTGCACCTTTTTAATGGAGGGCCCTCTGGAATCGGTCTTATAGCTTTTTTTTTAATTCTGAATTTTGCGATTCCATCCATGATTCTGTTATCACAGGAACTTTTAGGCTCTACTGTAACGCTGACATCAGTCTGGGACTAATATTCGATTACTAAAATAACCGATAGCTGCAGCCCTAAATGCAACAAAAAATAAAGTTTAATCTCTTCTGTTATCAAGTAGAAGGCAGAAGAACAGGATCATTATTTATTAATCGTCTGTTTAAGGATGTGAGAAATCAGCCCTAACTCGCCAAAAATACTTGGGAGTGATGCATATTTAATGAAAGCATTCAATCAACTTTCTTAATCTACTAAGAAATGACTCCTGTTTCAGCCGTATTTAGGTCCCAGGTCCTGAATTGAAGTTACAGCTGGTTGCTGTAGTTTTTTAATCTAAACTAATCTACCTGGATCAGTGTTTCCCAAAAAGCCCAAGATAACATCTTGTCCACAACTCAAAGATATTCAGTTTACTGTCCCAGAGGAGAGAAGACACCAGAACAATTTTCACATTTAACAAGCTGACATCAAAGGTTTTACGGTTTTTGTTTTCATAAAAAATGACTTAAATCGAATATCAAAATAGTTTAGCTATTAATTCAGTAATTGACAACTAATTAATAATCTTTGCATATCTAAAATACTGGGTAAGTTGGGGACTATTTTCAGCGGTATGTATCACAAGTAGAGATGCACAGATTACAACTTTCTAGGCCGATTCCGATTACATTTTTTCTAACCACTTTACAGCACACGCAAATATGTATTTTCTATCTTTTCTTTAATAGAACATGTTTTGACCAGATACTGGATCACTATAAAATAGAACTATATAAATGACTCCTGGTGTGGGACACTCACACACCTCTAAAGAGCAATGTTAGAACCATTTCCTTCTTTTCACATTCAATATCACACAAAAAAAATGTGATTTGGGGTTTTTGGTGTGGTCCCTCCACGCCCTACTTTCTAATCGGTCCTTTTGGTCTTAGTCAACTTAGATCTCTTTAGTCCATTAGTCATGTTTGATGCTTTTTTTTCATGCTGAATGACTTATTTCCAAGAAACGTACGAGCACATCTCTGGTAAACGCAAGAATTAAAGTGGTGCTTTTAGCACGACTATTAGTGGAGACACTCAGATTTACAGATCTGTCGATTAAATCAACTAATCGATCAGTCGATACAGTTGATTTTCTTTAATCGAGCACAGCCCTAGTACTTACAAGTGTTATCAGTGTTGGTAATTGTAGTATCTTTTGTTTTTCAGGTATCATCTTCTCTCTGAACGATAAGTCGAGCAGCTCCAACCTAAAAATCGACGCCTTGGCGTGCCTCCACGTCATCATGGTCACACACCCGGCGCACGCCTTCCACGCCCACGTGCCCGCCCTCGTCCCGCCCGTGGTGGCGTGCGTGGGAGACCCCTTCTACAAGATCACCTCCGAGGCTCTGCTCGTCACTCAGCAGCTCGTCAAGGTGGGTGTTGGAGCTAAAATCATGATTTAGATATACATTTTTATTTTGATAAATTGTGCACAAATGCAGTGATATTAACAGTAAGTTAGACTCACTGTAAACTGATAATTGGTGTTAATTGATCTTGATGCGTGGCTTGCCGTCACAGCCTTTTGACAATAGGCTGATTAAAGCAGTAATTGCATCAGCTGGTGTATAATAGCCGAGCTGTCATTCATTTAAGGGCCTTTGGCTTGTTGCCATACAGGTGTTTTTCTTTTTTTTTACCGCTCACAACAGTTAGGTGATTGGGAGTTGTTTTTTTGTTATCTTTTATTTTTGCTCTGCTGTCAGTGCGTGTACACCATCTGGTACGGACAGTTTTGTGGAAAAAAAGACGAAAAACGTATCAAATTGATGTTAGAGTGATGAAGAAAAATAAATGTGAAAACAGTGGAGTAATTCTGAGTCTTGTTTAAGCGCGTCAATTCTAGAGCCCGACCGATAAAGGACTTTTAAGACCAATACAAATATTTGGTGATTTAAAAATCCGATGTTCCGATATATCGCCGATTTATATATTTAAAAAAAAAAAAAAAAAAACGAAAATCCAGAAAGGCGTAACAAAACATGAACAGATTTCCCTAACGTTAGTTATTTGTAGTTATTTACGAGTCCTCACTAAAATATGATAATTCAGTTTAAAAATACACTGGTT
>NC_041353.1:3462172-3479672 GCF_004354835.1 Perca flavescens
TGACTGTGTGTGTTTCTGTGACTGTGTGTGTGTGTGACTGTGTGTGTGTTTGTGTGACTGTGTGTGTGTTTTGTGACTGTGTGTGTTTTTCTGTGACTGTGACTGTGTGTGTGTTTCTGTGACTGTGTGTGTGTTTCTGTGTGTGACTGTGTGTGTGTTTGACTGTGTGTGTGTTTCTGTGACTGTGTGTGTGTTTCTGTGACTGTGTGTGTGTGTGTGTGTGTTTCTGTGTGTGTGACTGTGTGTGTGTGTGTGTGTTTCTGTGACTGTGTGTGTGTGTGTTTCTGTGACTGTGTGTGTGTGTTTCTGTGACTGTGTGTGTGTTTGTGTGTGACTGTGTGTGTGTTTCTGTGACTGTGTTTCTGTGACTGTGTGTGTGTTTCTGTGACTGTGTGTGTGATTATGTGACTGTGTTTCTGTGACTGTGTGTGTGTTTCTGTGACTGTGTGTGTGTGTGTTTCTGTGACTGTGTGTGTGTGTTTCTGTGACTGTGTGTGTGTGTGTGTTTCTGTGACTGTGTGTGTGTGTGTTTCTGTGACTGTGTGTGTGTTTCTGTGACTGTGTTTCTACTTTGGTTTTAATATATATATGTGTGACTGTGTGTGTGTTTTTCTGACTGTGTGTTTCTGGTGTGTGTTTCTTCTTTGGTGTGTGTGTGTGTGTGTGTGTGTGTGTGTGTGTGTGTGTGTGTGTGTGTGTGTGTGTGTGTGTGTGTGTGTGTGTGTGTGTGTGTGTGTGTGTGTGTGTGTGTGTGTGTGTGTGTGTGTGTGTGTGTGTGTGTGTGTGTGTGTGTGTGTGTGTGTGTGTGTGTGTGTGTGTGTGTGTGTGTGTGTGTGTGTGTGTAGGTTCTGCGTCTGTGTCCGGGCTGAAGCCCTACGTGGAGTCGGTCTGGACTCTGCTGCTCAAACACTGTGAGTGCCAGGAGGAGGGGACCAGGAACGTGGTGGCCGAGTGTCTCGGCAAACTGACGCTCATCGACCCCGAGACCCTGCTGCCCCGCCTCAAAGGATACCTGCTGTCAGGTAATCAATATTCTGATCCATAACCAATAAATAAGTCCCACCCCTATGCTCCTCCCGGCCAATCAGACGGCCTCAGTCTCCTCTACCTGCAGCGCATTGGTTTACAGATTAGAAAGTGTTAATTAATCAATAGATTTTGGGTAAAACACCCACTTGATTATTGGTGTGTGTGTGTGTGTGTGTGTGTGTGTGTGTGTGTGTCTCTCTCTGTGTGTTTCTGTGCGTCTCTGTCTGTGTGTGTGTGTCTGTGTGTCTCTGTATGTGTGTTTCTTTGTATGTGTGTCTGTCTCTCTGTGTGTGTGTGTGTGTGTGTCTGTGTGTGTTTGTGTGTGTGTCTGTGTCGCTGTGTATGTGTGTGTCTCTGTGTATGTGTGTCTCTGTGTATGTCTGTTTGTGTTTGTGTGTCTGTCTGTCTCTCTGTGTGTGTGTGTGTGTCTGTCTCTGTGTGTTTGTGTGTGTCTGTTTCGCTGTGTATGTGTGTGTCTCTGTATGTGTGTCTCTGTGTATGTCGGTTTGTGTGTGTCTGTCTGTCTCTGTGTGTTTGTGTGTGTCTGTGTCGCTGTGTATGTGTGTGTCTCTGTATGTGTGTCTCTGTGTATGTCTGTTTGTGTTTGTGTGTCTGTCTGTCTCTCTGTGTGTGTGTGTGTGTGTGTGTGTGTAGGTTCGTCGTACGCCAGGAGCTCCGTGGTAACGGCGGTAAAGTTCACCATCTCTGATCAACCACAGCCCATTGACCCGCTGCTGAAGAACTGCATAGGTAAAAATGAACTTTATGGATCTCTTCTTACCAATAAACCACCAATCAATTATCAAAGTAGTTGCCCATTAATGTTCTGATCGACCTAATTGATTATTCACCTTATCGTTTCAGTCACGTTCTGTAATTTACACTGAAATATGAACAGAAAAGGGAAAGAAATTGAACAAAATTCAACTTGATTTATGGCAGATTACTGCTATATACAGTACAGTTTAAAAGTACAATTTTCATCTTAAATAATAGACAAAACTAACTTCTGTGTGTGAGACAAACACACATAAGTAGGCTGTAGGTGGTGCCAGAACATAGGGTCAGTTTCAGCAAATATGACAGAAAGTTAGTTTTATAAGGCTTACCTACTGCACCTTTTTAAATCCTAGATATCAGTGAAAAATGTTTTCCAGAATTTAAAATTTCTTATTTTGTCTGACCAACTGTCCCAAAACTGAAATGTATTTATTTAAGAAGGGATGGTGGAAATTGATTGAACACATGATTTTACATTGGTTAAAGATGCCAGAGTTATCCAAAAGGCTTTTCAGTTTCCTAAGATATAAACGGGAGAAAACAGAGAATTGGACACACGGGAGGAACTGGCAGAGTTTATTTAACGTTTGAGCTTTGTAGCTACTAGTGCTGTTGGCAAGAATCTGGCGATACGATACGGATTACGATACATGGGGCACGATTCAATATATTGCAATATATTGCGATACTGTAAGGCAATATAAGGCGATATTTTGGGATTTCTTTAAAGTATAATTTTAGAAAAACTAATATTTAAAAAAAGACATGATGTGCGTAAAAGTCAAAGAAGTTTACTTTAGGTAAATCATTCAGTCCACAGAAAATCAAACTGCCAGTTTGGGATTGTGGTCCCCAGGTTCTTAGTGAGCTAATGTTGATATGCTAAAGTAGACCAAAGTTCAGCCATAGCTACGTTGTTGGCTTCTAGCAAAAAGTCAGGCCCTGCTAGGCCCTGCTAAGTACTGTTAGGCACTGTAGGCCCTGCTAGGCACTGCTAGGCCTTTTTATGCACTGTTAGGCCCTGCTAGGCCCTGCTAGGCACTGCTAGGCCTTTTTATGCACTGTTAGGCCCTGCTAGGCCCTGCTAGGCACTGTTAGCCACTGCTAGGCACTGTTAGGCCCTGCTAGGCACTGTTAGGCCTTTTTATGCCCTGCTAGGCACTGTTAGGCACTGTTAGCCACTGTTAGCCACTGTTAGGCCCTGCTGGCCCCTGCTAGGCCCTGCTAGGCCCTGCTAGGCCCTGCTAGGCCCTGCTAGGCCCTGCTAGGCCCTGTTAGCCACTGTTAGGCCCTGCTAGGCCCTGTTAGGCCCTGTTAGGCCCTGTTAGGCCCTGTTAGCCACTGTTAGGCCCTGCTAGGCCCTGTTAGGACCTGCTGGCCCCTGTTAGGTACTGTTAGTGGTAGGGGGTTTAAACACAACATAAACGTGAACTACTGTCTTACATGGATATTTTTGCACGTAAAAACAAAACCATTTTAAATCAATATTGTGTTTTTGAAAATTGATATAGTATTGCTAAATAAATTATCGTGATACTCAAGTGTATTGATTTTTTTTTTCTTCACCCCTAATATCTAGAAGTTATAGTTGAAGTTTAGCTTTAAAAGTGATTTCAACTGTTATTAATGTCCCAAACTGTCAATCTACTAACTCAGTGATCAGTTAACCTTTGTGTGGTCTTCCCACCAACCATCTCCTCTCGGCTCAAAAATACTTTTTTGACCCTGTTTTTCACTTCCACTTCCTCTAACCCCAACTTCTAACCACTATAGTTTCTTATTTTTGTAATTTATTGTTAAACTTTGTGTATATGAAGTTATTCCTAATTTTCCAGTTTAAAAAAAAGTTGGAATTGGGAATAATTTTAACTAATATTAGAGGAACAAATCTTGATGGATAATCAGACTGGTGAACAGTATGTCAAAGTTTAGTCAGGATACCGTTTAAACCATTTACATTTTTTTCAGATGCTATGAAATTAAATAAAACTCTCAAAATTCAAAGAGTAATTATCAGTAATTGTACTTGTGGAGAGCGTTGCAGGGAACCATCCATGTTATTTTTGGGTAATATTGTTAAAAAGAAACCCATATTTTGAAATATGAGATTTTGAAAACGAGGACACCAGGAGGGTTAATTAGTTTCAGCTCTACAGTGAACACTAATTGTTTGAGTATATATAAAAAAAAAAAAAAAAAAAAATACAGCTGCACCTTTTTATGAGACAAAATCTCGCTGATTTCCCTCAGGTGATTTCCTGAAGACGCTGGAGGACCCGGACCTGAACGTGCGTCGCGTTGCCTTGGTGACGTTTAACTCCGCGGCCCACAATAAGCCCAGTCTGATCCGAGAGCTGCTGGACTCGGTTCTACCGCAGCTGTACAACGAGACCAAAGTGAGGAAGGAGCTGATCCGAGAGGTGAGAACACACGGAGATCAGGGAGAAACCCTGCAGGAGTCGTGGAACGTTGTTGCTGTTGTGTTTGAATGAAATGAATTGTTACAGTACTCTTCTGGGGATAGTTTTTAGCATAATGTAGGGCCCTGTTAAATCAGTTTTTTATTTATTTTTTCAAATTCCGTGTTTTTGGATTGTTTTCCTCTCACTTCTAAGCAATATTGACCTTTTAAAAACTCTGTGACACAAACTCACAATTCAGCTTTTTTTATTTAAACTGTTAATATATATTTAGCGAAGCACATTCAAAATGACATAAATAAAAGGTAGGTAGGTAGGCTTAGGATGCCCACCTATAACAATGTTGACGACGCCGCGATCTCGCCTGTCAGAGGTTTCGTCGACAACAACGAAGACTTTCTTGATTAGCCAGTGTTTCCTTTAGGATTTTTTTTTTTATTGCAGTGGGGGCAGGTCCGAACACCCCCCAAGAAATGGAACTGACACTTTGCTGCAACACAAACTAATATATTTATTCACTTCTTTTCACACACACAATGAGGCATATTCTCAGTTGTAATTGAACTGTATTATAGGCCAACTTTCATCTTGACATATAGGCTAAGCATTCTGTAGCAAATAACAATAAACCCACTATTAATTACATTATGCCTCCGTTTGTTGAAATAGGGCTCATCACGGTCTCCTCTAGCTGTAGATAGGTGGGGTCTCCCCTAGCTGTAGATAGGTGGGGTCTCCCCTAGCTGTAGATAGGTGGGGTCTCCTCTAGCTGTAGATAGGTGAGGTCTCCCCTAGCTGTAGATAGGTGGGGTCTCCTCTAGCTGTAGATAGGTGGGGTCTCCTCTAGCTGTAGATAGGTGGGGTCTCCTCTAGCTGTAGATAGGTGGGGTCTCCTCTAGCTGTAGATAGGTGGGGTCTCCTCTAGCTGTAGATAGGTGGGGTCTCCCCTAGCTGTAGATAGGTGGGGTCTCCTCTAGCTGTAGATAGGTGGGGTCTCCTCTAGCTGTAGATAGGTGGGGTCCTCTAGCTGTAGATAGGTGGGGTCTCCCCTAGCTGTAGATAGGTGGGGTCTCCCTAGCTGTAGATAGGTGGGGTCTCCTCTAGCTGTAGATAGGTGGGGTCTCCTCTAGCTGTAGATAGGTGGGGTCTCCTCTAGCTGTAGATAGGTGGGGTCTCCTCTAGCTGTAGATAGGTGGGGTCTCCTCTAGCTGTAGATAGGTGGGGTCTCCCTAGCTGTAGATAGGTGGGGTCTCCTCTAGCTGTAGATAGGTGGGGTCTCCCCTAGCTGTAGATAGGTGGGGTCTCCCCTAGCTGTAGATAGGTGGGGTCTCCCCTAGCTGTAGATAGGTGGGGTCTCCTCTAGCTGTCTCTCTTTGTGTCTCTGTGTTTCTTTGTGTGTGTGTGTGTGTGTGTTTAAAGTTTTAAGAATGTTTTGGAAACTGTGAAATCTATTTCTCCGATGGATCGAGGCAGACAGATGTTTTTGGTGGAGTTGCTGAGCAGATGTGTGTGTGTGTGTGTGTGTGTGTGTGTGTGTGTGTGTGTGTGTGTGTGTGTGTGTGTGTGTGTTCAGGTGGAGATGGGTCCGTTCAAACACACGGTGGACGACGGTTTGGACTTGAGGAAGGCTGCGTTCGAGTGCATGTACACTCTGCTGGACAGCTGCCTGGACCGACTGGACATCTTCATCTTCCTCAACCACGTAGAGGATGGCCTCAAGGACCACTACGACATCAAGGTCCGGCTCCTACTACCAGGATTATTACTACTACTACTACTATTATTATTATTATTGTTATTATTATTACTGCCATACCTGGCGCCGCCTTTCAATAATAGGGATTTTAATAAGAGAAGGACGGGTGCAAAGTGTTTTAAATAGAGATGCACCAATAACACCTTTCTAGGCCGATTTCCGATTTTGTTTTTTTCGAGTTTGACCAGCCGATACTGATTTTAGCCAATTCCGATTTAATTTTTTCTAACCACTTTACAGCACACACAAATATGTATTTTCTATCTTTTCTTTAATATAATTTTTTACATTTTGCATAGAACATTTTTTGAACAGATAATCGATCACTATAAAATAGAATTATAAATGACTCCTCTTGTGGGAAATTAACACACATTTTAAGTGCAATGTTATGGAAGAACCATTTCCTTCTTTTCACATCCAATATCCAACTACATTGTTTTTATATATTTAGCAAACTAAACTTCTGTATGTATGAAAACAGGTAATGGCAATAAAATAATATTTAAATAACAAATACAAATAAAATAAATATAGCCCTTAATGCAGTATAAAGATATTTCTCAAAACACACACGTATCCCCACTAACCTGGAAAGCGTTTTAAACCGTAACGTTAATACAGCGTGTCGGAGGAATACAGCGTCTCTTTTACAATACAAAAATCATCTGCGCCCACTCGGGATGTCACCATGCCAGAAATTTAGATGTGGAAAACAATGCTGGTGAAATTCAACGATTCTTGATAACCAATTCGATACCACGGCCAACAACAAAACCATAAATCCTGTTAGGGCTGGGCAATATATATATATACACAGTACAGGCCAAAAGTCTGGACACACCTGCTCATTTAATGCATTTTTTAAATTTATTTTTAAATGACTATTTACATTGTAGATTCTCACTGAAGGCATCAAAACTATGAATGAACACATATGGAATTATGTACTTAACAAAAAAGTGTGAAATAACTGAAAACATGTCTTATATTTTAGATTCTTCAAAGTAGCCACCCTTTGCTTTTTTTTATAACTCTGCAAACCCTTGGTGTTCTCTCAATGAGCTTCATGAGGTAGTCACCTGAAATGGTTTTACCTTCACAGGTGTGCTTTGTCAGGGTTCATTAGTGGAATTTATTCCCTTATTAATAAAAAAGCAAAGGGTGGCTACTTTGAAGAATCTAAAATATAAGACATGTTTTCAGTTATTTCACACTTTTTTGTTAAGTACATAATTCCATATGTGTTCATTCATAGTTTTGATGCCTTCAGTGAGAATCTACAATGTAAATAGTCATGAAATAAATTTAAAAAACTCATTGAATGAGAAGGTGTGTCCAAACTTTTGGCCTGTACTGTATTTGGTCCAAAATATCAGATATTAAATTTTCTCTCTAAATCCCACGTACCGAACGTGACGTAAAACATTTAAACGTTACAGAAACAACCGACCACAGTAGCTCGTAGCCTCTTTGAGTATTTAAAACGGACGACTGGAAGTGTACGGACTGTTTCGCGGATGTGCGGTGGAATCTATCTTTTCACTGTTTACACGCGCAGCGCGGGGCTGTGTGAGTCACGGGCTAAACGAGACGGCGAGCTTTCGTTTGGGGATTATGTAGGATTGAATTTATTTTTCTCCAGTTTTTGGACCCAGCACAGCGCTGTGAAACTTAAAATGTAGTTTTATCTCACCAAAGATATTTACTTACCGTATTTTCCGCAGTATAAGTCGCTCCGGAGTATAAGTCGCATCAGGTAAAAAATGCATCATGAAGAGGAAAAAATATATATATATATATTTATTTAATATTTAATATATATTTATTTAGAATTTTTTTTTTTTCTTTGCATCTGTCAACTACACAATAGCACATAGAACAACAGGCTGAATACGGTAGGTGTCCGGTATGTTAACGTAACACATTAACAGTTATTGAACTACACAATAGCACACAGAACAACCAGCTGCCAGGGCGTGGAGTATGGAGGTATTAAAAGGCGCGGAGACGTATGGCCATCTAGCTTTCAGCCCGCGATTAGCCGATTAGCTTTCTTTGTTTTCTTCATTGCAGTAAGAGTCACCTTTTCTCCAGTCTCCCTCACACGTTTCTCCCTCATTTCAAACTTTCTTTCTGCTGCTCGATTACCGTTTTCGGGGCTGCATATTTTACTACCTGCAGTTTGTTTTCTCTTTTCTTTCTCAGTTGTCTTTAGGAGGAGCGTTCTAGTTGTCACAAGCCTAGAGCGCCCTCTCGTGGCTGTAGACGGTAATGTTTTCAGTATGAATTAACATGTAAAAACATGTTAAATTATATATATTTTGATATATAAGTCGCACCTGATTATAAGTCGCAGGACCAGCCAAAGTAGGAAAAAAGGTGCGACTTATAGTCCGGAAAATACGGTACTTACTTGCATTAAATTCCGTCATTGGGGTGCCTGGTTAGCTCACCTGGTAGAGCGCGCGCCCATATCCAGAGGTTTAACTCCGACCTGAGTCCCTTTGCTGCGTGTCATCCCCCCTCTCTCTCTCTCTCTCTCTCTCTCTCTCTCTCTCTCTCTCTCTCTCTCTCTCTCTCTCTCTCTCTCTCTCTCTCTCTCTCCCCTTTTCATGTCTAAGCTGTCCTATCAAGTAAAGGCATAAAAATGCCCCAAAAATCATCTAAAGAAAAACAATTCCGTCGTCGGTTGTACTTGTGCTACTAGTACTGCTGTTTCTGCTGCTGACTGTTGTCGTCGTTTTCAGATGCTGACGTTCCTGATGCTGGCCCGGCTGTCCTCTCTGTGTCCCAGTGCTGTTCTACAGAGACTGGACAGACTAGTGGAGCCGCTGAGAGCCACCTGCACCACCAAGGTACACACATACACACCACACACTACACAAACTACACACACACACACACACACACTGCATCGGTACTAGGGCTGCGCAATATGAGGAAAATATGCAATAGATCAAGATCCACTTTATTTATCCTTAGAAAGGAAATTTGATTTGCAGCAGGATATTCAAAAACAAACAAAAACACACACATACACATACATGAACACAAATCTGTCTCACAAATCTGTACCAACACTTGTAAATTCAATTGTAAAATCTGTCCAAGCATTGGACCTACTAATCTGCAAAGAAAGACTGCAAATAATCAATAGCAAAAATGGGTGTTCTTACAAACTCTGTGTGTCTCTGTGTGTATAATCTGAGAAGTGTTGGGATGATGTTGTCAGTTAAACATTTAGTTGTTGTGTAAAAGCTGTTTTTCACATTATATGTGATAATGTTGTAGAATATCGCGATAACGATATTACTCGCCATACATAGACAGATCTACTCAGTTCTGGGTTCCTGGGTAGCTCACCTGGTAGAGCGCGCGCCCATAATATAGAGGTCTATTCATCGACACAGAGGCCCAGGGTTCGAATCCAACCTGCGGCACTTTCCTGCATGTCTTCCCTCACTCTCTCCCCTCTCGTGTCTCCGCTGTTTAATCGATTAAAGGCAGAAATGCCCCCCAACAAAAATCTACTCAGTTCTCCATTTCTGCTGCTTTTAGTATTCTTCTACAATACCACAAACTGCTAGTTGAATTGAAAAATAAATAAAAGGAAATCATTTCCAACATTGAACAATGTTGAACACTGAACAAATTGAACATTGAACATTATATTGAATATTGATAGAAAAGGCATCACTAAAAAGAGTGGCAGTTACATTTTGATGTGCAGTTTATACTGATATTCTTGTGTTGCAGTCTTTTGTGATGTACAGTGGGGGAAATAAGTATTTGACCCCTTGCTGATTTTGCAGGTTTGCCCACTTACAAAGAATGCAAAAATCTACAATTTTAATCATATGTACATTCTAACAGTGAAAGACAGAATCCCAAAGAAAATTCCAGAAAATCACATCATATGAATTTATTAAAATTGATAACCATCTGATGAGGAAAAACAAGTATTTGACCCCCTGGACAAACAGCAAGTATTCTGGCTCCTACAAGCCAGTTAGTCTTTCTTTAAGACACAGCCCCAATCCGAACCAATTATCTACATCAAATACACCTGCCTCACCTCGTTACCTGTATAAAAGACACCTGTCAACACCCAAACAACTAGCATCCAACATCACCACCATGGGCAAGACCAATGAGCTTTTCTACGGACATCAGGGACAAGATTGTTGATCTGCACAAGGCTGGGATGGGCTACAAGAGAATCGGAAAGCAACTTTGAGAGAAAAGATCAACTGTCGGTGCAGTTATCAGGAAATGGAAGAAGCACCACACCACCGCCAACCTCCTCGGTCTGGGCCTCCACACAAGATCTTGCCTCGTGGGGTGTCCCTGATCATGCGAACGGTGAGGAATCATCCCAAAACCACAAGGGGGAACTGATGAATCAACTGAAGGCAGCTGGGACCACAGTTACAAAAAAGAAACGGTTGGTAACACACTACGCCGTCATGGATTGAAATCCTGCAGCGCACGCAAGGTCCCCCTGCTCAAGAAGAAACATGTACAGGCCCGCATGAAGTTCGCCATTCACCACCTGGACGACTCAGAAGAGGCCTGGAAGAAGGTGATGTGGTCAGATGAGACCAAAATAGAACTTTTTGGCCTCAACTCAACTCGTAGTGTTTGGAGTGCAAAGAACACCGAGTACAACCCAAAGAACACCATCCCCACCGTCAAGCATGGTGGTGGCAACATCATGCTTTGGGGGTGCTTTTCAGCCAAGGGGACGGGACAACTCCATCGTATTGAGGGGAGGATGGACGGGGCCATGTATCGTGGAATTCTGGACCGACATCTCCTTCCCTCAGTGAGAGAGCTGAAGATGGGTCGAGGATGGGTGTTTCAGCACGACAACGACCCTAAGCACACCGCCAAAGCAACAAAAGAGTGGCTGAAGAAGAAGCACATCAAGGTTCTGGAGTGGCCTAGCCAGTCTCCAGACCTGAACCGATTGAAAATCTTTGGAGGGAGCTTAAAATTGAGTTGCCAGGCGACAACCTCGGAACCTGAATGATTTGGAGGCTGTCTGCAGGGGAGGAGGGCCAACATCCCTGCCAAAATGTGCACAAACCTTGTCACCGACTATAAAAACCGTTTGACATCTGTGCTGGCCAATAATGGCTTTTCTACAAAATATTAACATGCTGTTTGTCCAGGGGGTCAAATACTTGTTTTTCCTCATCAGATGGTTATCAATTTTAATAAATTCATATGATGTGATTTTCTGGAATTTTCTTTGGGATTCTGTCTTTCACTGTTAGAATGTACATATGATTAAAATTGTAGATTTTTGCATTCTTTGTAAGTGGGCAAACCTGCAAAATCAGCAAGGGGTCAAATACTTATTTCCCCCACTGTATATATTGTGCCAGTTGATATCGCGATAACGATGAAAAAAAAAACTTTGATATTGTGCAGCCCTAACTGATACATGTCAACGTAAACATGCACTGGTAATTAGGGGTGCATGATATATCGACTCAATATCATTATCGCGACATCACGTTGCACAATATTATATCAAACGTGTGTGTATGTAAGTATGCAATATTTAGTTTATTTGTGGAGCGCTGCGTCCCGTCCGTTGGCTGTGTGCCTTAGTTGTGTTTGATTTAGAGCTTGAAACGCTGTAATGATCATCGTCTCATTGGCCAGTTACCGTACACGTGCACGTTAGTGCACGTCAGCGCATGGGGCCACTATGTGACAAACCCTATGGAGCATATCACGTGTGGGCATAAACATGTCCTGTTCTCTTTATTTATATATTTTATACTGTCCACCCAGTAGAACGTGTCCTGTTCTCTTTATATATATATACATTTTATACTGTCCAAGTTATAACAATAGGCTAACGATTGGGTCATAACCACGAGACTTACTGTCACACAGTAGAGGAATTACCGTATAGTACAGGAGAAGCTCACAGGCAGTTTGGACTTCCATTATCTGTTTAGGTTTAATTACTAATGTTAACTAGCATGTTAGTGATCAGTAATTAGCCTGT
The DNA here is from genome assembly GCF_004354835.1 of Perca flavescens. Classification (NCBI taxonomy): domain Eukaryota; kingdom Metazoa; phylum Chordata; class Actinopteri; order Perciformes; family Percidae; genus Perca; species Perca flavescens. The sequence continues at coordinate 3,474,186 of NC_041353.1, forward strand.
GTCTATGTTATCTCCTTACATATACCTACACTCTCCGTCTCTGTGAGATTGGGAATGATTGAGATTTCTCTCGGCACAGCTACCAGAAGACTTCACACTTTCAGACAGGTTGCTCACGTCACATCTACGTCTTCAAGCTGCTCAGTAACACTCAGCCAGCACCGGGAAAGAGACTTCTGATATCCTCCACTGGTCTCACACCAGAGACACGGGGTCTGCTGCTCCATTATGTACGGTCTATTAGGGCTGGGCGATATGGGCCAAAAGTCATATCCCGATATATTTTGGCTGAATATCGATACACGATATATATCCCGATATTTTTTTCCGCAAAGTGAGAGCAGTTCAGTCAAAGCCAAAGATGACATGTCACAAGTAGTTTCATAGAAACCGGCTATTTCAGCGAACAGTTGCAAAATCAAATGAATAAATAATAAACAGGTTTCTTCACCTGGTTCATTATTAAATGCTCAGCTGTTCAAATAACAATATAATGTAAACATAAATACAGGAGTACCTTTTTTTTTTTTTTTTTTTTTTAAATCAAAGCTCCATAAGGTGCACATTTAAATAAAAAAAATAACTTAAATAAAAAAGCCTATAAAATAAAAGGGGCCAATCCAAAAGGAGTAAGCAGCTTGCTTGGAGCAAGGATCAAATTTGAACTATATTGATATACGCGATATGGTCTAATTCCATATCTCATTTAAAAATATATCAATATATTTTTTATATCGATATATTGCCCAGCTCTACGTTGACTTTATGTCGTTGGTAGGGCTGGGCGAAATGGAGAAAATCAGACATAAATATAAATATATTCACACTTAGATTTTAGATAAATAATCATCAGTAATGTAGCTATAATGACTAAGTGGGTAAAGGCAAATAATAGAACAGTTACAACAGTCTGATAAGTTCAGAAAATGACATCACTTTGCTAGTGATGCACAGATGTGAAAATTGTGGCCGATACCGATATTTACCGATGTCGATATCTCTGTATAGAACAAGTTTTTTATGATAATCAAATAAGGAACTATTTTCGAAAAGTCATTTTTTTTTACTTTTGTGATTTATTTTCAGAAATAACTGATATTGAGCACCTTTACCTGTGTGCAAAATATGACTGTCATCAGATTTTCAGAAGAAAAAATAAATATTTATATAAAAATACATTTTTAAAAGGATAAAAGTGTGTCCTGAATTCACACTATGAATAAGCCAACCCTGAGTATTCACAATAAACATCTAACTCACTTGAGACCAAGTCACTGTATTCTGTGAACATTGTACAACAGTTCAAAACTTTAAAGTACAGTAGTAGGCCTTAAATGGCCAAAGCCAAAAGTATTGAAAGAGGTAAAAAGTGAAAATGGAGCCAGAAAAAACTGGACTGAACAGACACTGGCTTTTGCAGTCTGAACTGGAAGTACAGTAACTGCCAAGTACTTAAAGGTTAGGCCTAACCCTTGAAATTATAGAAATTGGTGCTTTCTAGGCCGAGATAAGCCAGAAAATGTGTTTTTTGCTCATGAAAGACACCAAATCCCAGAATGCACTTGCTTCGCTGCTTAGACTCTACTCCCAAGCCACGCCCACCTACAGACCGACAGTGAGGCAGCATTCAACTCAACCCAAATGTGTTTTATTGTCATTTCAACCATATACACCAAACAACATTTCACCGTGGCTGTAATGGTTACACATTTAAAATATATAAAAACAAAACAGGTGTTTACAGTCAACCAAGCGCTAATGCTAGTATGCATTAGCTGAACTTTACGTGTGTGTGCAATAGCTAAATGTAGCAGATTATAAACACAGTTGTAAATTTGCGTGAAATGTAGAACGGTTCGGCATTTACTAGTCACAAACTTCCCCAGCGGTTAGCATTTAGTTGGATACAAGCAGCTAATTTCTGCACAAGTCCGTGTTAACAAAATCTCCACTCTTACCCGGCGACATGTTTCCACAACAAGAAAAACACAGCAGTCTCTGAACTCGCGATGGGAGTTTGGTTTAAGTTGGATGTACTCCAGTTTGTTGTCTAATGGAGACACTTGCAAACAGGATTGATGGAACAGGTGGCTGGCTAGCGTTAGCTTTCCACCTAGCTAGGTTAGCTATACTCCAGCCCCCGTTTGCGTTTCAACCGAACAGCAACCTCTTATTTCCGAACATTCATCTCTCCCCCGCCCACCGAGAGCCGGTGGTCTACTAAAGTTTCCAGTGTCCCACTTCGCCGCAGATTCCGTCTGCAAAAACCAACATCCCCGCCCACACTTTTTCTTCTTCTTCTTCCGATTTCAGCAGTATAGACGCTGTTAAGCGTATTACTGCCCTCCACAGGTCAGATTTAGATCTAAATTCTCACACACTCACATCTAAGCCTTCACACGTCAAATACACAGGAATGATTCACATCGGCCCTATTTTGACATCGGAACGATACCGATGTGTAAAAAAAATGACCATATCGGCCGATATATCGTGCACCACTACACTTAACTGTAATGCAGCCTTTAAAACCAGGAAAAGACACTTATGTCATATCAAGATATCCAAAATCTAAGACGATATCTAGTCTCATCTCACGATATATCGATATAATATCGATATATCGATATAATATCGATATATCGCCCAGCCCTACGGTCTATGGGTAGGACCGGGCTAGACGTTTGGGGGCAAATGTGAAAAATGTATTTGAGTTAAAAAGTATAACATGGCTTTTTTTAAATGGCCTCTGCAGGTGAAGGCGAACTCGGTGAAGCAGGAGTTTGAGAAGCAGGACGAGCTGAAGCGGTCGGCGATGCGAGCCGTCGTGGCGCTGCTGACGATCCCCGAGGCCGAGAAGTCGCCGCTGATGTCGGAGTTCCAGTCCCAGATCTCGTCCAATCCGGAGCTGGCGGCCATCTTCGAGTCCATCCAGAGGGACTCCAGCTCCGCCAACATGGAGTCCATGGACACCAGCTAGAGAGAGACAGAAACACAACTCCCCCCCCCCCACGATGCAACAACATGGCAACACAACACCCCCCCCACCCAGCTGCTGGAGCACTAACCCTGCAGCATGTTTCCATGACAACAGGACACACACACACACACACACACACACACACACACACACACACACACACACGTAGTGAAACACCCTCTCCTAGCGATCGATCGTTCCATGATGCATTGCACTGAAATCAGCTGTTGGAAAACAGAGAAAGAAAGAGACCGACATACGGCGAACACACGGACAAAAAGGACAAAAAACGAAAAAATCTAAAAAAAAATCCAGAAAAATAAGTTCCATATGAGGCTTGGAAGCTCCTCCCACTTCCTGTTTTTGTTTTTTCTAGCGAGGTCATCTGATTGGCTGATCTCCCTGTTCATCATCATTCTTCTATTTTATTTTGTTTGTTTTTATTTTCTTTTTTTCGTTATTCCAGAAGGTTCCAAAGGTACGGTACTGTACTGTAACCTGATTGGCCGCTGCTGAGTGACTGACTGACTTGAGTTGGCGTGTTATCAAAACTGACCAATGGGAAAACGGCCTTTTATTGCCTGAGGCTGCAGTGACCAATGGGAGAAGGGCTCGCTCTGTTTTTTTTGCGAATGATGTAGGCAACCAATAGGATGCTTCGGGGGGGAGGGGGGACGGCGACAAGGTGGGCGGGGTTTTACTGTTTGTGGACCAATCAGCTTCTTTTGTTTCCCCTGATTCAATAGACACGCCTCCCGCTCCTTTCAGCGCTCTGAAGGGAGGAGGAGAGATTATTGGACCAGGTCCGACCTGACCGGACCGGACCGTATACGCAGTGTGTAACACAAAGTAACAATACTCTGATTGTTATATTTGTTGTACCCGTCACAGCCGCCCCCCAAAAAAAAAAAAACCGGTTCCAGTCGGTTCAGTCTGGCTTGATCCGGTAAAGCCGGGTCCAGTCTGGTGTAACCTGGTTCGGTTCGGTCAGGACAATCCACTGTTGTTTATCGCCCAAGAAAAATAAAAAAAAGGTCCATTTCTGCCTGCCTTCATACTTATTTTCTGTCTTATTTCTTCTTGTGTCCGTACTAGGGGTGTTAACATTTAGATTTAAAATCAAAAATCAATCGAAATAAGTTTTTGATTTTGACTATCCAAATCAAGAGCTCGATCGGTGATTCCCCGAGGATTTAGTTCCTCTTTTCACTGTAAGAAATACCTTCAATTTGTGCCTTTTTGATGCAGTGTTAACTAGCTAGATGATTATTTAATGACGGCTGTTGACTGGCTCACATCCTTTGTGTGTACTAGTTCTAAAATTTGAAGGAGTGACCACTTCAGGGACCACTTCTTGGAGCTTACCGGCTAGTAGCATGCAGCTGAAGACACAGGGTAACGTTAGCTTAGCGTTAGCCTGCAGCTGCTTTCTTCTAGACACCACTGCCAGAGTCGGAGATGACGGAGAAACAACAGAACTGGAAAAAATCCTCCTGCTTCCCCTGCATGTGGGCTTTTTTGTAAACTCTTGAGAAAACTCAAACTCGGTGTTGCCAGATCTCGCGAGACCCTTCAGATCTCCCACTTTGTCCCGGGCATTTGTCCCTCTAAAAACTCTCCTACGGTCCAGTAACCATCAGTCGCGACTCGTGCGTATTTTCATTTAAACGTCGCTCGCTGACGTTTTCCTAAACAGAAATCTGGGTCAGAGCCAATTAGAAGCCGGATGTGGGTGGGAAAAACCTCCGCTGTCTCCTGTGTGTATGGGGAAAGTGGAGGGACAGAGGGAACAGGGAAAACAAACTCCTACGTTTACATAACTTATAGAAAATATCTGCTCTGCAACTTCTTATGAGGCTGGGAACAAGCCCAAATAAGCAACTATACTTTAGAAACAAAACCAACAAAAAAAACGTGACCCGCGACTACCAATATTTCGTGAGCTTAGAATTATAATGTTCTATCTCTGTTTAGGGTAGTTCTGAGATATTGAGCATCAAAGTTTTTACATCCCAGATGGCAAAACTGGTATAATCCACTATTAATAACTAACTAAAAAAATATTTTTTTACAAAAATAACACCACACAGGCATTAATAAACACCTAATGGATCAGAATATGTCAAAAGTGGAGATAGAACCTTATAATTCTAAGCTCACGATTTGTATGCGACTTTACAGAAAAACAAGCTCAAAGTTGCTTATAATAAGTGGACTTGGCAACACTGCTCAAACTGTTGTTGTAAAGTACCCTTCTGCCATCTAGTGGCTTTAAAATCAAAAAGTTTAAATCCTAATTCAAATTGGCCCTCATTTATCAACCTAACGTAGATATGAGCGCAGAAATCCTCTTATGACAGGCTTCACGTGGGATTCGCGAAACGTTCGGATCACACCAATAAATGCAGCGACTGGAAACGATCGTTAATTTAAATATCGCTCCCCCAATGTATTCTGGGTTTTGAGGCCTCGCCCCTACAATTTCCGGCACGCCAAGACGTAATCCG
>NC_041353.1:3484672-3502172 GCF_004354835.1 Perca flavescens
CGATTAATTGCACAGCCCTAGAGTGACAACTTGTGTCGCCCCTGGTTACAGCTGATATTTCCTTTTCAATCAGATCATGATTTAGAATTTTATTTTTATTTTGAAACGAGCTTCCAGTGCTGCCATGACCTCCCGACACACGCAGGTTAGAATTAAAATAAACAGCGTCCTGTCCCAGAGTGCTAAGCTCTGCTCTGATTGGCTGCTTCGGCGAGGCAGAAACTCGTTAGGGCAGCAAACAAAAAAAACAATTTATCTGGTCTCCTAGCGACAGCTGAATTGATGAGTTGGTGTGTTACAGCCTGGCTGATCATTGACATGCTGATCATCTCCGGCTCCTTTTGAAGTTGGCTGATGTATTCTGTCCTGAGGGGGCCGACCATTCGATGTCACCGAGCCCAACCGTCCGCTGAGTCTTTACTGAGCTTTATATATATATACACATATATATATACACATATACACATATACACACAGTACAGGCCAAAAGTTTGGACACACCTTCTCATTCAATGCGTTTCCTTTTTATTTTCATGACTATTTACATTGTAGATTCTCACTGAAAGCATCAAAACTATGAATGAACACATATGGAATTATGTACTTAACAAAAAAGTGTGAAATAACTGAAAACATGTCTTATATTTTAGATTCCTCAAAGTAGCCACCCTTTGCTTTTTTATTAATAAGGGAAATAATTCCACTAATTAACCCTGACAAAGCACACCTGTGAAGGTAAAACCATTCCAGGTGACTACCTCATGAAGCTCATTGAGAGAACACCAAGGGTTTGCAGAGTTATCAAAAAAAGCAAAGGGTGGCTACTTTGAAGAATCTAAAATATAAGACATGTTTTCAGTTATTTCACACTTTTATGTTAAGTACATAATTCCATATGTGTTTATTCATAGTTTTGATGCCTTCAGTGAGAATCTACAATGTAAATAGTCATGAAAATAAAAAGGAAACTCATTGAATGAGAAGGTGTGTCCAAACTTTTGGCCTGTACTGTGTGTGTGTGTGTGTATATATATGTATGTATGTATGTATGTATGTGTGTGTATATATATATATATATATATATATATATTTTTTTTTTTTTTTTTTTCGTTGCTTTCACTGCTCTGGGTCGCTCTCAGCGTGCTCATCGTGCCGTTTTCAGAGGAAAAAGCTGTAAAAGCCGTTCAAGTTTATTTTTCTGATAAGTTTTTACGTTTTTTTTTAATTCATTAACTTTATGGGTTATCAGGCAAATAAGACTTAGATACAGATAATCTGCAAACTGCCAAAAAACGTCAACATAATTTCTTACTTGAAAGAATCTGAATAAATGGTGTTTGGGTAAAAAACATATTTATGTAGAAGCTGATGAAAAGATGCAAATGATCCTTCAATATATAAATCATCTAGGTTACGAACACTGAGTTATTTCCACATATCAAAGGCAAGAAGGAGAGAAGGAAGGGTTTGCTGCTACTGGCAACCAGAGAGAGAGAGAGAGAGAGATCACTCTCAGTTTGAAGTTCTTTGATATCGGTTTCGAACTCCTTATTGTGTCATGTATTACCGGGCTGTGCTTGTAACATGTTCTGTTGAGAGGAATTGACGTAGTGGAGCATTAAGCAGCTAGAGAGCCCGGTATTTCCCTCAGGAGAAGGTGGAGACCACAAACAGCTGAAAGAGCAAGAAAATATTGGCAATATATCAATATTATATCGATATCGTGATATGAGACTAGATATCGTCTTAGATTTGGGATGTCGTAATATGACAGTGTTGTCTTTTCCTGGTTTTAAAGGCTGCATTACAGTAAGGTGATGTACTTTTCTGAACTTACCATACTGTTGTAGCTGTTCTGTTATTCACCTTTACCCACTTAGTCATTATATCTACATTACTGATGATTATTTATCTAAAATCTCATTGTGTAAATACTTTGTGAAAGCACCAATAGTCAACACTACTAAAAATCTCTTCACTATCTGCTAGCTACCTGTCCCCTGAACACACTGTAAAAAATCTCACTATCTGCTAGCTGTCTGTCCCCTGAACACACTGTAAAAAAATCTCACTATCTGCTAGCTGCCTGTCCCCTGAACACACTGTAAAAAAATCTCACTATCTGCTAGCTGCCTGTCCCCTGAACACACTGTAAAAAAACATCTCCTCACTATCTGCTAGCTGTCTGTCCCCTGAACACACTGTAAAAAACATCTCCTCACTATCTGCTAACTGCCTGTCCCCTGAACACACTGTAAAAAAATCTCACTATCTGCTAGCTGCCTGTCCCCTGAACACACTGTAAAAAACATCTCACTATCTGCTAGCTGCCTGTCCCCTGAACACACTGTAAAAAACATCTCACTATCTGCTAGCTGTCTGTCCCCTGAACACACTGTAAAAAACATCTCACTATCTGCTAGCTGCCTGTCCCCTGAACACACTGTAAAAAACATCTCCTCACTATCTGCTAACTGTCTGTCCCCTGAACACACTGTAAAAAACATCTCCTCACTATCTGCTCACTGTCTGTCCCCTGAACACACTGTAAAAAACATCTCACTATCTGCTAGCTGTCTGTCCCCTGAACACACTGTAAAAAACATCTCACTATCTGCTAGCTGTCTGTCCCCTGAACACACTGTAAAAAAACATCTCACTATCTGCTAGCTGCCTGTCCCCTGAACACACTGTAAAAAACATCTCCTCACTATCTGCTAGCTGCCTGTCCCCTGAACACACTGTAAAAAACATCTCACTATCTGCTAGCTGCCTGTCCCCTGAACACACTGTAAAAAAACATCTCCTCACTATCTGCTAGCTGCCTGTCCCCTGAACACACTGTAAAAAACATCTCCTCACTATCTGCTAGCTGCCTGTCCCCTGAACACACTGTAAAAACATCTCACTATCTGCTAGCTGCCTGTCCCCTGAACACACTGTAAAAAACATCTCCTCACTATCTGCTAGCTGCCTGTCCCCTGAACACACTGTAAAAAAAAACATCTCCTCACTATCTGCTAGCTGCCTGTCCCCTGAACACACTGTAAAAAACATCTCCTCACTATCTGCTAGCTGTCACTATCTGCTAGCTGTCTGTCCCCTGAACACACTGTAAAAAACATCTCCTCACTATCTGCTAGCTGCCTGTCCCCTGAACACACTGTAAAAAACATCTCACTATCTGCTAGCTGTCTGTCCCCTGAACACACTGTAAAAAAACATCTCACTATCTGCTAGCTGCCTGTCCCCTGAACACACTGTAAAAAACATCTCACTATCTGCTAGCTGTCTGTCCCCTGAACACACTGTAAAAAACATCTCACTATCTGCTAGCTGTCTGTCCCCTGAACACACTGTAAAAACATCTCACTATCTGCTAGCTGTCTGTCCCCTGAACACACTGTAAAAAACATCTCCTCACTATCTGCTAGCTGCCTGTCCCCTGAACACACTGTAAAAAACATCTCCTCACTATCTGCTAGCTGCCTGTCCCCTGAACACACTGTAAAAAACATCTCCTCACTATCTGCTAGTTGCTTGTCCCCTGAACACACTGTAAAAAACATCTCCTCACTATCTGCTAGCTGCCTGTCCCCTGAACACACTGTAAAAAACATCTCACTATCTGCTAGCTGCCTGTCCCCTGAACACACTGTAAAAAACATCTCACTATCTGCTAGCTGCCTGTCCCCTGAACACACTGTTTTGACAATACTTCGAACGTCAACAAGAAGTGACGTCATCCAACATGGCTTATGGCGTTTTTCCATTACATGGTACCTGCTCGACTCGCCTCGACTCGACTCGGCGCACTGTGCGTCCCTTTTCCGTTGCAGATTTTAGTACCGCCTCAGCGTGGCTGGTCGTCATAGCGACTGCCGTGGGCGTGGCTTGGTAGCGTTGCATTTCCTCCGACTCATTTCCTGGTTCTCCTTCTCCGTAAACAACATGAAATCAAGATAGTTAACTTCTCCTGCTCCAGATTTCCCACCGTGGTCAGAATGAACAGGGGAGACTCTTTGTTTCTCTCACTATATGACTCTAGAGTCACTACTCGCCATCACTCTCTCACTCACTTTACCACACACACACACACACACTCACTATATGACTCTAGAGTCACTACTCGCCATCACTCTCTCACTCACTTTACCACACACACACACACACACTCACTATATGACTCTAGAGTCACTACTCGCCATCACTCTCTCACTCACTTTACCACACACACACACACACTCACTATATGACTCTAGAGTCACTACTCGCCATCACTCTCTCACTCACTTTACCACACACACACACACTCACTATATGACTCTAGAGTCACTACTCGCCATCACTCTCTCACTCACTTTACCACACACACACACTCACTATATGACTCTAGAGTCACTACTCGCATCACTCTCTCACTCACTTTACCACACACACACACTCACTATATGACTCTAGAGTCACTACTCGCCATCACTCTCTCACTCACTTTACCACACACACACACTCACTAAATGACTCTAGAGTCACTACTCGCCATCACTCTCTCACTCACTTTACCACACACACACACTCACTAAATGACTCTAGAGTCACTACTCGCCATCACTCTCTCACTCACTTTACCACACACACACACACACTCACTATATGACTCTAGAGTGACTACTCACCATCACTCTCTCACTCACTTTACCCACACACACACACTCACTATATGACTCTAGAGTCACTACTCGCCATCACTCTCTCACTCACTTTACCACACACACACACTCACTATATGACTCTAGTCACTACTCGCCATCACTCTCTCACTCACTTTACCACACACACACACTATATGACTCTAGAGTCACTACTCGCCATCACTCTCTCACTCACTTTACCCACACACACACACACACTCACTATATGACTCTAGGGTCACTACTCGCCATCACTCTCTCACTCACTTTACCACACACACACACACTCACTATATGACTCTAGAGTCACTACTCGCCATCACTCTCTCACTCACTTTACCCACACACACACACACACTATATGACTCTAGAGTCACTACTCGCCATCACTCTCTCACTCACTTTACCACACACACACACTCACTATATGACTCTAGAGTCACTACTCGCCATCACTCTCTCACTCACTTTATCACACACACACACACTCACTATATGACTCTAGAGTCACTACTCGCCATCACTCTCTCACTCACTTTACCACACACACACACTCACTATATGACTCTAGAGTCACTACTCGCCATCACTCTCTCACTCACTTTACCACACACACACACTCACTATATGACTCTAGTCACTACTCGCCATCACTCTCTCACTCACTTTACCACACACACACTCACTATATGACTCTAGAGTCACTACTCGCCATCACTCTCTCACTCACCACACCACACACACACACACTCACTATATGACTCTAGAGTCACTACTCGCCATCACTCTCTCACTCACTTTACCACACACACACACTCACTATATGACTCTAGAGTCACTACTCGCCATCACTCTCTCACTCACTTTACCACACACACACACACTCACTATATGACTCTAGAGTCACTACTCGCCATCACTCTCTCACTCACTTTACCACACACACACACACACTCACTATATGACTCTAGAGTCACTACTTGCCATCACTCTCTCACTCACTTTACCACACACACACACTCACTATATGACTCTAGAGTCACTACTCGCCATCACTCTCTCACTTTACCACACACACACACTCACTATATGACTCTAGAGTCACTACTCGCCATCACTCTCTCACTCACTTTACCACACACACACACACACTCACTATATGACTAGAGTCACTACTCGCCATCACTCTCTCACTCACTTTACCACACACACACACTCACTATATGACTCTAGAGTCACTACTCGCCATCACTCTCTCACTCACTTTACCCACACACACACACTCACTATATGACTCTAGAGTCACTACTCGCCATCACTCTCTCACTCACTTTACCACACACACACACACACACACACTCACTATATGACTCTAGAGTCACTACTCGCCATCACTCTCTCACTCACTTTACCACGCACACACACTCACTATATGACTCTAGAGTCACTACTCGCCATCACTCTCTCACTCACTTTACCACACACACACACTCACTCACTATATGACTCTAGAGTCACTACTCGCCATCACTCTCTCACTCACTTTACCACACACACACTCACTATATGACTCTAGAGTGACTACTCGCCATCACTCTCTCACTCACTTTACCACACACACACTCACTATATGACTCTAGAGTGACTACTCGCCATCACTCTCTCACTCACTTTACCACACACACACTCACTATATGACTCTAGAGTCACTACTCGCCATCACTCTCTCACTCACCACACACACACACACACACACACACACTCACTATATGACTCTAGAGTGACTACTCACCATCACTCTCTCACTCACTTTACCACACACACACACTCACTATATGACTCTAGAGTCACTACTCGCCATCACTCTCTCACTCACTTTACCACACACACACACTCACTATATGACTCTAGAGTCACTACTCGCCATCACTCTCTCACTCACTTTACCACACACACACACACACTCACTATATGACTCTAGAGTCACTACTCGCCATCACTCTCTCACTCACTTTACCACGCACACACACTCACTATATGACTCTAGAGTCACTACTCGCCATCACTCTCTCACTCACTTTACCACACACACACTCACTCACTATATGACTCTAGAGTCACTACTCGCCATCACTCTCTCACTCACTTTACCACACACACACTCACTATATGACTCTAGAGTGACTACCGCCATCACTCTCTCTCACTCACTTTACCACACACACACTCACTATATGACTCTAGAGTGACTACTCGCCATCACTCTCTCACTCACTTTACCACACACACACTCACTATATGACTCTAGAGTCACTACTCGCCATCACTCTCTCACTCACTTTACCACACACACACACACACACACACACACACTCACTATATGACTCTAGAGTGACTACTCACCATCACTCTCTCACTCACTTTACCACACACACACACTCACTATATGACTCTAGAGTCACTACTCGCCATCACTCTCTCACTCACTTTACCACACACACACACACACTCACTATATGACTCTAGAGTCACTACTCGCCATCACTCTCTCACTCACTTTACCACACACACACACTCACTATATGACTCTAGTCACTACTCGCCATCACTCTCTCACTCACTTTACTACACACACACTCACTATATGACTCTAGAGTCACTACACGCCATCACTCTCTCACTCACTTTACCACACACACACACTCACTAAATGACTCTAGAGTCACTACACGCCATCACTCTCTCACTCACTTTACCACACACACACACTCACTAAATGACTCTAGAGTCACTACACGCCATCACTCTCTCACTCACTTTACCACACACACACACTCACTAAATGACTCTAGAGTCACTACTCGCCATCACTCTCTCACTCACTTTACCACACACACACACTCACTAAATGACTCTAGAGTCACTACTCGCTGCAGAGCTAATCGCCGGCACTCTCTCACTTCTCCCTCGCTCACCAGCTCCCCACACACACACACACACACACACACACACACACACACGGCGACTCGACACACACACCAGCGCACGAGTATAACCATCAGGCACTTGTATGCTACGGAGAAAGCTCTGCATGGAGCCTCCGGCAGCAAAAAAACACCGCTGGCTAAACTATTTAAAAATGCCGTCTGTCGCTAGCAATGCAGTGATCAGTGACGATTCTTTCGACCAATCAGCAGCCTGCAGGGTTTCGCGTCACCTTCTTGGCTCGCCTCAGCTCGCTTGGAACCTCGACTGAGCAGGTACTAAAAAAAGTACCTGTTAGCAGGTACCAGGGACTTTTTTTCGTAATGGAAAACTAAAAAAGGCGAGTAGAGTCGAGGCGAGGCGAGTAGGTACCATGTAATGGAAAAGCGCCATTAGAGCACCTTTAATGTAGGCTAGTTTAAAAAGATGGGGTTGAGTTCAAAAACATTGACTTAAAAAACATGAATATTCTGCCAAAGCGGCAACTTGTGGGTCTGAGAAGTGAAGCCAAAGCTGAAGCTCCTTAAAGCTGCATTCTCTCTAACTTCCAGCAGGGGGCGACTCCATCGGCTCCAAAAAGAAGTCCGTTTCTATAGAAGTCTATGAGAAAATGAGCCTACTTCTCACTAGATTTATTACCTCAGTAATAGGGCTGTGCTCAATTGAAGAAATTCTTAGTCGACTAACACTCATTCAGTTGTATCGACTAATCGATTAGTTGATTTAATCGACAGATCTGTAAATCTGAGTTTCTCCGCAAAGAGTCATGCAAAAGGATGCATATATTGAATAAGATAACGCCTATTTTGCATATTTAAACACAACATTTCAGAAAACGTGTAATACAACAAATAACTGCCTTAATGAAAGTAATCAAAGGAGGTTTAACGGTGATATCTATTAAGGTAAAATGTCAACCCTTAATTCTTGTGTTTACCAGAGATGTGCTCGTAAGTTTCTTGGAAATAAGTCATTCAGCATGAAACATGACTAATGGACTAAAGAACTCTAAGTTGACTAAGACCAAAACCACCGATTAGTCGACTAATCGACTAAGAGGGAGAGGCCCTAGCGTCTTGCTAACACGCCAATAATGGCGTACGAATTGGCGTGTGGTACATACGCCACTTTGTGAGATCAGTCTGGCCGTAGAGGATCTGAAGACTTCTTCCAGCACTTAGCTCACAGCTAGAACTCCTCAGCTCGAGACCAACTGGTGTAGCTGCCCGACTACATCTAAACGTCTCACTGGAGTTAACTCTGCTGGTGATGTGTCATGTGATGTGTCATCTTTTCCTGCTCACACCAGAGGTCAAAGGTCAAAGCGACTTCTATGGTCGTCAAAGACAAAACATTAAAGCTAGAGAAGTTACTCTGTGTGTGTGTGTGTGTGTGTGTGTGTGTGTGTGTGTGTGTGTGTGTGTGTGTGTGTGTGTGTGTGTTACCTACTGCAGAGTCAGAGAGCAACTGAGCATGTCGGAGCGTGTTGATGGGAACACGCCTCGAGACACACACACACACACACACACACACACACAGTGTTTACTACAGTCAGAGATACGGGGTGGTAAAGACACACCCAAACAGGAAGGAGTCACCAAGAATAGATTTGCACCCACCCAACCAGCTTCCCTGTCACTGACACACACTTCCTGTATGAGTGTGTGTTTCTTAAGTGTGTTCAAACATGAACTTCAGTAAACGTATAAACAGCTGTGTGTTACAGTAAGGGGTTTCCTGTCACTGTTTTCGCTCCGTCAATTTTTCTGAGCACAAACGGACATTTGGAAAAACAGAAAAACGGGTTCAAATATCCAATTTTTCATTTTTTTTTCCACCTTGACAAATTAAAAAATTGGATCTTTAACCAGTTTTTCCAATTTTCTGTTTATATTCAGAGGATCAGAAATTTAGAAAAATTACTAAATTGCATCTGGGCTCCAATTATTCATAATACTGCCATGGTATTCTCTCCCTCGTTCGCCTAGCTACGCCCTTTTTTGATATTTGAACCCATTTTTCTGTTTTTCCAAATGTCCGTTTGTGCGTTACACTGACCATTTTCGTCTTCTATCTCATCATCGCCACTTGGCTTTTAGGAAAGTGGCGTGTATTTTTACGCAAAGTCATGATGTTACGGCAGTAAAAGTACTAATACCACACTCTGAAAATACTCAACGAGTAAAAGTCCTGCATTCAAAGCCTTACCAAAGTAAAAGTATGTCAGTATAATCAGCAACATGACCTCATGAACTACCAGTATACTGTATATGTGTATCTCTGACAAAAAGAGATGAGCTGAACAACATGCAACATATCAGCATCAGACGCCTTATTGAATTAACAATAACTGAAATACGGATTTGGTTTCACTTCATCACATTACTGAAGCAAAAGACGCTCTAACGTCTGTTTCACTGTGACTTAACTGGGTCAACTAGAGAGGTATATAAGTAGTTTACCTTGACTGCAGTAGAAGTACTAATCCCATACTCTCAAACTACTCCAGTACAGTAAAAGTCCTGCATTCAATAACTTACTTCAGTGAAAGTTGTATCAGCTAAATGTACTTAAAGGTCCCATGACATGGTGCTCTTTGGATGCTTTTATATAGACCTTAGTGGTCTCCTAATACTGTATCTGAAGTCTCTTTTATATAGACCTTAGTGGTCCCCTAATACTGTATCTGAAGTCTCTTTTATATAGACCTTAGTGGTCCCTAATACTGTATCTGAAGTCTCTTTTATATAGACCTTAGTGGTCCCCTAATACTGTATCTGAAGTCTCTTTTATATAGACCTTAGTGGTCCCTTAATACTGTATCTGAAGTCTCTTTTATATAGACCTTAGTGGTCTCCTAATACTGTATCTGAAGTCTCTTTTATATAGACCTTAGTGGTCCCCTAATACTGTATCTGAAGTCTCTTTTATATAGGCCTTAGTGGTCCCTTAATACTGTATCTGAAGTCTCTTTTATATAGACCTTAGTGGTCCCCTAATACTGTATCTGAAGTCTCTTTTATATAGACCTTAGTGGTCCCTAATACTGTATCTGAAGTCTCTTTTATATATGGGGGTGGGGTCTTGACCAACTACCACTTTGCTCGTTTGAAAGCCATGATGTCTCTCTCTCATGGGTGGGCGGGCAAAGCAGAGAAAGGGGAGGTAACCTTGCTCCTTATGACCTCATAAGGAGGAGATTCCTGATTGGTCCATCTGAGCTTTCATTTTCTCAAAGGCAGAGCAGGATACCCAGGGCTCGGTTTACACCTATCACCATTTCTAGTCACTGGGGGACCATAGGTAGGCTGGGGGAACTCAGATTAATGTTAAAAAACCTCATAAAGTGAAATGTTCATGCCGTTGGACATTTAAAAACAAATATATTTTTCTACGTATATGCATTGCATCCACACTACTCCGTGTGCTGCTTCCAAGCCCCTAAAACGGAGACTATTGGAAATGATGATGCTAACGATAACTCCTTTATATACTGTTGGGGTAGTTTTAATCTGCAGCAATGCATCATGGTCTATAAGATCATCATATGTTTGTAGCGTGGCCATCCTGTGGGAACCACCTATCTCTAAAAAGATTAAAAATCTTTTCATGGTGTCAGAAAAACAGCCTTGTCTTTCTGCTGATCCAAGAAGCTTTTTTATTTAAAATTTTCTCAACACATAAAGGAAGACGTCATCCTTCAGTTCATCACAAACATTCAACATCAGCACATCAGGAGATACGAGGTTTTATATGGGTTTTACCTGGGCAGGAAGGGGATGGAAAAACTGTCATTTGAAAAGTAACTAAAGCTGTGGAGTAAAAGGTACAATATTTACCTCTGAGATGTAGTGCAGAACAAATATAAAGCAGCAGAACATGGAAATACTCATGTAAAGTACAAGTATAGGCTACCTTGAGTTTGTACTTGAGTAACAGTCGTCATTGATGTTGCAGGAAGCGGGAAGCAGCTGAGAGCGAGGCCGAAACGTCACAAGAAAAAAACGTAGAGCCAAAATGTTACGACGTTAGGACGAAACCGGATGCAAAATGTGCACCGCCTACAAAATTAAAGCATAACATTGATGACTAAATTGTCAAAATACATAGCAACAGTGAAGGAAATATAAGTCAGTGTGGTTATTTGTTAGGATTCTGACTGAGGCACTTTACATTTCTTAAAAATTGGTGTGAAAATGAAAACATCAGGAAAGCTTTTATTTTTATATTTATTTTTTATTTGTTTACATTTTGTGAGAACATTTTTATTTTGTGTCCATTGATAATATGAACTCTGTTTTCACATCACGGCTTGTACACCAATACTTTGTTTTGAATATTTATATTATTTTAAGGTCACTGTAAGGCCTTTATTTTGAAGGAAAAAAAACAACAAACCAAGACTGTTTTTAATTAGGGTCAATTTCTGATTTGAATTAATTTCCGGTCACTTTACCATCTTCAAAATGCCTTCTAGTTTTATTTACTTATTTACTACAAAATGTCTTTTAGTTTTATTGACTTATTCATACTACAATATATATCATAGATAAACCTATTGTACACTAGACATTTACCCCTTTACCATGCAATTTGTCTCAAAATACACTTGCATTGTTTCTATTATTGTTTTAGTTTAGGAACCTCTGTACTTATCTGTATTTATTTATGTAGTTATTTTGCTGCTGCAACAACCGAATTTCAATAAAGGTTTATCTTGTCTTATTCTCTTTTATTTTGAAAGAATTGCCAGGAAGCGCTGACGTTCACCACGTCGAGCTTGACGTCAGCGCGCAGCGCCAGGCAGGAGGGAGCGGCTCTGGTGGAGGGACATAGACCGACAGTGGAGGAGAGAGAGAGAGAGAGAGAGAGAGAGAGAGCAGCGGAGCGGACGGGTGGATGATTGTGAGTACCGCTTCCTTTCTCTCTTTTCCTTTTTTTCTTCCCTTTTCTTTTCTTTCTTCCCTCCATCATGTCGATGTAGCTTCACCCGGGACGGACCGGGTCAGATGGTGACGGGAGGGGGGGGCAGGCCGGTGCCGGTGCCGTGCCGTGCCGAGCTGGGCTGGGTTTGCGGAAGCGACCGGCGGACAGACAGACAAGAGCTCCGTTAATGATAATGTTGATATTAGACACAGACAGACAGCCGAAGGAACAACATGGCGGCTGTTTGTCTGTCCGTCTTTACTCCCGCAAAGATCTGTGCGTTCCAGTTTGCAGTTTGTCTCCGGCTCCTCCAGCAGCCAGCGGGGCCTGTCGCCAGAGCTGGCCGGGAATGGAGCGTTCTGAGGCGGCCACAGAGCTGCGGAACTCCCGCTGCTCTGCTCGAGAGAAAAAAAAAGAGAGGAAGTAACTTATTGCAGAATGCGGAGTTGGGTAGTCTGGAGGAACCTGTCTGCCTGCCTGTCTGTCTACCTGTCTGTCTGACTGTAGTGTATAGACAAGGCTTGGTTTTATACTCTGCTGTCAGCAACAAACACACACACACACACACACACACTGAGTATTGACAGGCCCCACCTAGTTCTGGTTGACTAAGGGATCTGTGTATTTGTGTGTCCATCTTTCTACTCCACCAACTTTACTTTAGTAAATTAACATTATGCTGCATTCGGAGTCTGTTGGAAAAAGCAGAACTACACACTACACAATCATTATAATGTTTTTATTGTAAAGTGTGACTAGTCACACTAAACTTTCCACTTTCATTCCTATCTATATTCTGAAGCTTTTTACGTCAACAAAATCAAAAACTGAGAATTTTGAACCTGGAGTTATCCAGTGTTCACATTTCTGTTGAGAAAATTATGCAATTTAGTGCATATTTAATAAGATGGGTAATGCTTCACTTCATTGCCTCATTTCAGAGAACTTGTAATACAAAAAATATTTGTCATAATGTGAGTAATCTGTTGCGGTAGTATAATGGTAATATCTGTAGGTGAAATATTTCCCCAGTGTCTTGCTTTAACATTTTAGGCTTAGTTGTTTAGCTAAAAATGCCTAAAATGATCTGGTTCCAGCTTTTTAAATGTGAGAATTTGCTGCTTTTCTTTGTCTTATATGATAGAAATATAGAGATTTTTGGGGTTTTGAACTGTTGGTCGGATTGGTCACGAAAATAATCACTAGTTGCAGACCTAACAAAGACATTTTGAAGATAAGAAATCAATAGTTATTATTGTCCGATCTGCACGGAAATTTGCGTATAGACTCGCCTGACTCTCGTGACAAAAAGTCATCAAAAGAATTTTGATAGTTAAAAAAATTCGCAAGTTATAGTAGAGGACCAACTTCGTGAAGGTGGCAGTCGAAACAGTCACCCGGTCCACCCGCCAGCACCCCCGATGTGCTGGGAGGGGCGAGGGCCTCTTCATCGCTGCTTGCAGCTTTAATTATTTATGTAAAGGCGCGTTTGCGTGCGTAAGATGGCTGCCGAGCATATTCTGCGTTTCTTTGGAGCGTAGTTTGTTCATGTCTTCCGAAATTAACGCGACGCGTCCGCAAGATGCAATTCAGCACATGGGGGCAGGATATCATCTGACAGGCAGGTCAGCAGCTGTTCCACGCTTCAAGGGATATCTTCCGGTGTCGGCCGGGGGATGATACGGCTCTGATCTGCCCCCTAGTGGATACCCGTTTAATCCTCCAGGTACACGCAAAGTACGCAGGCAAGTATCGCTTCGTCGTCGCTCGTCTACGCGTACGCATTGTTAAAAAGATTTAAGATACAAGATTCCTTTTATTGTCTTTCAGCAAAAACACCGAAATGTAAAGAATGAAATTACGAGCATGACTCCTTTTAAAACTGGGTAAAACATAGAGCTCTATAAATATATATAAAAACAGAATAAATAATTTCCAGCAGATTATGTCTGTGAGACTATATGATGTATTGCACTTGTAAATTTGTAAACATTACTGCACATTAACAGAGTAAAGCACAGTTTAGTGGTGTTTAGTAGTCTGATAGCAGCCGGGTAAAAGCTGTTTAAGTATATCGGCGCCTTTAAAGGTTAATGCCCGACGAGGAGTCCATTGTCAGGTATTAATGGATGGCGGCGAGGCGGGAACCGTCCGACGTGAAGCCTCCGCTAGGCCTGCACAATAAATCGTTATAAAATCGCGATCTTGATTCACCCCTGTTCACGATTTAATTTTTATATTACTTTTTTTTTTTTCTCCAATTAATTTATTGAATGTAGAGCTATCAAACGATTCAAATATTTAATCGTGATTAATCGCATTAATGTCTTAGTTAACTCGCAGTTAATCGCATTAATGTCTTAGTTTAGTTAACATTAATGTCTTAGTTAACTTAAGTTTATTGCATTAATGTCTTAGTTAACTCGCAGTTAATTGCATTAATGTCTTAGTTAACTCGCAGTTAATCGCATTAATGTCTTAGTTAACTCGCAGTTTATTGCATTAATGTCTTAGTTAACTCGCAGTTAATCGCATTAATGTCATAGTTAACTCGCAGTTAATCGCATTAATGTCTTAGTTAACTCGCAGTTTATCGCATTAATGTCTTAGTTAACTCGCAGTTAATCGCATTAATGTCTTAGTTAACTCGCGGTTAATCGCATTAATGTCTTAGTTAACTCGCGGTTAATCGCATTAATGTCTTAGTTAACTCGCGGTTAATCGCATTCATGTCTTAGTTAACTCGCAGTTAATCGCATTCATGTCTTAGTTAACTCGCAGTTCATCGCATTAATGTCTTAGTTAACTCGCAGTTAATTGCATTAATGTCTTAGTTAACTCGCAGTTAATTGCATTAATTTCTCAGTTAACTCGCAGTTAATCGCATTAATGTCATAGTTAACTCGCAGTTAATCGGACATTTTTATCTATTCTAAATGTCCCTTGATTTCTTTTTGTCCCATTATTTTTCCTCATTTTAATCCTCTTAACATGGAAAAGTGGATCGGCTTGCTTTGTGCAAATGTTTTTTTGTTGTTGTTGTGGTATCCATGTGCTTCTGTCTGAAGTCATCCATTGTCGCCTGGCTTTGACAAGGGGGGGCGGAGAATTGGCATCAGCTGTGTGCTCGGCCATCAGCTGTGTGCTCGGCCATCAGCTGTGTGCTCGGCCATCAGCTGTGTGCTCGGCCATCAGCTGTGTGCTCGGCCATCAAGTGGTATTTCAGACTGGATAGTTCAGTTCACAACGACAAACACACAGATCACTTTGGTCTCGTCAATGGAACCATTTGGCAACTTTTTAAAAGTAAACTTTCCATTCAGAATCTTACTGGCGTCCATTTCGGCATCTCACGCTCGCCATCCCTAATACTGTATCTGAAGTCTCTTTTATATAGACCTTAGTGGTCCCCTAATACTGTATCTGAAGTCTCTTTTATATAGACCTTAGTGGTCCCCTAATACTGTATCTGAAGTCTCTTTTATATAGACCTTAGTGGTCCCCTAATACTGTATCTGAAGTCTCTTTTATATAGACCTTAGTGGTCCCCTAATACTGTATCTGAAGTCTCTTTTATATAGACCTTAGTGGTCCCCTAATACTGTATCTGAAGTCTCTTTTATATAGACCTTAGTGGTCCCCTAATACTGTATCTGAAGTCTCTTTTATATAGGCCTTAGTGGTCCCTTAATACTGTATCTGAAGTCTCTTTTATATAGGCCTTAGTGGTCCCCTAATACTGTATCTGAAGTCTCTTTTATATAGGCCTTAGTGGTCCCTTAATACTGTATCTGAAGTCTCTTTTATATAGACCTTAGTGGTCCCCTAATACTGTATCTGAAGTCTCTTTTATATAGACCTTAGTGGTGGGTCGGCAAAGAGTGGTGGGTCGGCAAAGCAGAGAAAGGGGAGGTAACCTTTCTCCTTATGACATCATAAAGAGAAGATTCCTGATTGGTCCATCTCAGCTTTCATTTTCTCAAAGGCAGAGCAGGATACCCACCATTTCTAGCCACTCGGGGACCATAGGAAGGCTGGGGGAACTCAGATTAATGTTAAAAAACCTCCTTAAAGTGAAATTTTCATGCCATGGGACCTTTTAAAGTAGTGCTCCTCCATCCTCCCTCCTTCAAGAAGGAGGGCCAGAACAAGATCCGGTTCAAGCGAGGAGAGATCAAATAAAAATAAGAGAAGACAGCAGACAGACCCAGCGAGAGACGAGCTGTTGAACCCAGTGGAGCGTTTAGCAGCTGAAGAGAGCTGGTGGAGGAGTTTGGTGGAGAGTAAAAGCAGCTGAAAGAGAGAGCATTGGACGAACTCGATGAACTCGCCACCAGCAGCTATAAGTTTCTCTTCACTGACCACTGACAAACAAAGAAACCTCTTACAACCGCGATGGCTGCACCTGATTGGACGAACGCTTTACGTCGGCTGTCTGCTCCTGGGTTTCTAAACGGACCAATGTGGCAAATCGTTCTGTAACTTGTACCTTTTGATTTTGGGAAAATAGTTGACTGAAATGTGTTTCTGAAAGCATTTCATGTGAGAAATAAGCTGCAGTTGCTGAATCTGTCTTCATTTCAGATCGACAATGGTCCGTTTAAAAGATTTATGTGAGTTTTTGAGAGGTGGCGAGTTGGGGTCAGCCCTATGTTCCCACAGCCCTATGTTCCCACAGCCCTATGGTCCCACAGCCCTATGTTCCCACAGCCCTATGTTCCCACAGCCCTATGGTCCCACAGCCCTATGTTCCCACAGCCCTATGGTCCCACAGCCCTATCTTCCCACAGCCCTATGTTCCCACAGCCCTATGGTCCCACAGCCCTATGTTCCCAAAGCCCTATGGTCCCACAGCCCTATGTTCCCACATTTCTAAGATTTTTAAAATTAGACCCTAT
>NC_041353.1:3507172-3562172 GCF_004354835.1 Perca flavescens
CTGTCTGTTTTACTGTCTGTGTCTGTCTGTCTCTCTCTCTGTCTGTCTGTCTCTCTGTTTGTCTTACTTTCGGTCTATCTGTCTCTCTGTCTGTCCATCTGTCTGTCTGTCTCCAGACTGTCCAGTTTGTTCAGGGAATCTTTGTGGAGAAGTACGACCCCACGATAGAGGATTCCTACAGGAAGGTAAGACAGCCTCCTCCCCGTCTGTCTGTCTATCTGTATGTCGGTGTGAGTGGTGTGAGACAGTTTGTAGTCACTAGTTCCCGGGACAGACTGAAGGCTAATGAGAGGGTGAAAAGGAGGATGAAGATGGACCAGAAGGAAGAGGAGGCCAAAGAAAATGAAGAAGAAAGAGAGGAAGGAAAAAGCATTTGAAAAATAAAAACAGCAGTAAATGTAGAAAAAGGAGGATATGGAAGCTCATTTCTGCCAAGAATGGAGAAAAAACATCAAAATGTTATGATTAAAATAAAAACTGTGCATGAAAACGAGGGGCAAATAAGTCAAAATTATTAAATAACCTCAAAAATCTGAGAAATAAGTAAATGTTCAGTTTAATGTTCCACCCAGCCTGTACCAGCTCATCACAACTTTTTTTTTAATGTGCACTTCACTTCCCTATTTTATAGCGAATTTGCTGAATAATGGTGGCTAACTCCGCCCGTCTAAAATGCACCACAGATGTAAATATAATCCACCCAATAATCTAAAATCTCTAAACTAATATGTAAATAAAACACAGCTGGATTATCAAACGTAAAGATGTGTGCTGAGTGCACCTGACGGGCCATGAGGAACAGGAAAACATAAAAAAATACATGAAATGTGCATATGACCTTGTTTCCACACGGCTACGTTTTATGTGCTTTTATATTGAAACTCGTGAAATACATTTTTTAGTTTTATATGTTTGTGATGTGACAGCAGCAGGTTTGTGATGAGTTCAGGTCTGAATGCAACTGAAGAACTATTGAAGTCATAGGCCAGCCGGCCGCTGGAGAACACACGTTACTTTTACGTTTTTTTTTTAGATGAATTTCTCTCCAAATTATAAATTGTTGCATGATGGTACGGACTAGAGGCTTTACTGCGTAGCGGTAGCATGATCAGCCCAAAGTCCCAAAGTCCCCCCCAAAGGGACTTACCATCTCCAACAGAAAACCCTGTTCACCAACTGCTCCAAACAGCTCTATTGTAGTCCAGCCTTTACTTCAGAGACCAACGTGGTCACTTTGTAACACTGCGTTATAATGCTCCTGACTGGCTAGCTGCTAGCATGGTACACCCTCATACTCTGCTCCTGACTGGCTAGTAGTCCTTACCTAGGTACTGTCAGGGTACACCCTCATACTCTGCTCCTGACTGGCTAGTAGTCCTTACCTAGGTACTGTCAGGGCACGCCCTCATACTCTGCTTCTGACTGGCTAGTAGTCCTTACCTAGGTACTGTGGCACGCCCTCATACTCTGCTTCTGACTGGCTAGTAGTCCTTACCTAGGTACTGTCAGGGCACGCCCTCATACTCTGCTTCTGACTGGCTAGTAGTCCTTACCTAGGTACTGTCAGGGCACGCCCTCATACTCTGCTTCTGACTGGCTAGTAGTCCTTACCGAGGTACTGTCAGGGCACGCCCTCATACTCTGCTTCTGACTGGCTAGTAGTCCTTACCTAGGTACTGTCAGGGCACGCCCTCATACTCTGCTGCTGACTGGCTAGTGGTCCTTACCTAGGTACTGTCAGGGCACGCCCCTCATACTCTGCTTCTGACTGGCTAGTAGTCCTTACCTAGGTACTGTCAGGGCACGCCCTCATACTCTGCTCCTGACTGGCTAGTAGTCCTTACCTAGGTACTGTCAGGGCACGCCCTCATACTCTGCTCCTGACTGGCTAGTAGTCCTTACCTAGGTACTGTCAGGGCACGCCCTCATACTCTGCTCCTGACTGGCTAGTAGTCCTTACCTAGGTACTGTTAGGGCACGCCCTCATACTCTGCTCCTGACTGGCTAGTAGTCCTTACCTAGGTACTGTCAGGGCACGCCCTCATACTCTGCTCCTGACTGGCTAGTAGTCCTTACCTAGGTACTGTCAGGGCACGCCCTCATACTCTGCTCCTGACTGGCTAGTAGTCCTTACCTAGGTACTGTCAGGGCACGCCCTCATACTCTGCTTCTGACTGGCTAGTAGTCCTTACCGAGGTACTGTCAGGGCACGCCCTCATACTCTGCTCCTGACTGGCTAGTAGTCCTTACCTAGGTACTGTCAGGGCACGCCCTCATACTCTGCTCCTGACTGGCTAGTAGTCCTTACCTAGGTACTGTCAGGGCACGCCCTCATACTCTGCTTCTGACTGGCTAGTAGTCCTTACCTAGGTACTGTCAGGGCACGCCCTCATACTCTGCTCCTGACTGGCTAGTAGTCCTTACCTAGGTACTGTCAGGGCACGCCCTCATACTCTGCTCCTGACTGGCTAGTAGTCCTTACCTAGGTACTGTCAGGGCACGCCCTCATACTCTGCTTCTGACTGGCTAGTAGTCCTTACCTAGGTACTGTCAGGGCACGCCCTCATACTCTGCTCCTGACTGGCTAGTAGTCCTTACCTAGGTACTGTCAGGGCACGCCCTCATACTCTGCTCCTGACTGGCTAGTAGTCCTAGGTACTGTCAGGTACTCTGCTTCTGACTGGCTAGCAGTCCTTACCCTCACACGCCCTCATACTCTGCTCCTGACTGGCTAGTAGTCCTTACCTAGGTACTGTTAGGGCACGCCCTCATACTCTGCTCCTGACTGGCTAGTAGTCCTTACCTAGGTACTGTCAGGGCACGATCTCATACTCTGCTTCTGACTGGCTAGTAGTCCTTACCTAGCTACTGAGCATGTGCGACTCCCAACAAAGATGGAACAGAAGTGTGATGTCTCACTCTGTAGCTAAAACAGAGAGCTCAACACACAGGGTGAAAAGAGAAGCTGCAGCAATGTGCAGTACAACAACAATATGGTGTTTTCTGAAAATTAAACCATGTAAACCTATTCTGGTACAACCTCTAAATACAATTATGAACCTGAAAATGAGCAGAATATGAGCACTTTAACCACCCTAAGCAGAAAAAAACTGTAAAAAAAAAAAACAATCTGCAAATTTCATATAGGATCTGATCATCAGATATGGGACAGCTCCTTTAGCAACAACTTTAGCATCTCTGTGAGGCTGTGTTTGAGCTAAATGCTAACATGCCGATGTTTAACAGGTGTAGCCAAAATATCCCGCATACGGGCGCTGCCATCTTGTAATTTTGGGAGCCAGAGTATGCGCAGTATTGATCGGGCGGTGGAGCCGCGGTATCCAAGTCCCGCCCATACACCCGTCCGACCAATCGCGAGTCAATCACAGCTGTCAATCATGGCTTTTCTCCCCGGTTCTTATAGCATCAAAAAACCAAACGTTTCAGAAAAATAAACACTTGAACAGACATCAGCGTGATCAGAACGACCTAAAATGACAGAAACCATCTTTGGGAGAAATTTATTTTATGTATACTTTGATTTTTTGGGGGGGGTTTGGCCCATATCCCATCTGCTAACATGGAGGGGTTAGACATTTGAGGGGAAGTCTTAGAGTCTCCTATATAGACTAATACAGGACCTATAGGCTACTACAAGACCTATAGGCTAATACAAGACCTGTAGGCTAATACAGGACCTATAGGCTACTACAAGACCTATAGGCTAATACAAGACCTGTAGACTAATACAAGACCTGTAGACTAATACAAGACCTATAGGCTAATACAAGACCTGTAGGCTAATACAAGACCTGTAGACTAATACAAGACCTGTAGGCTAATACAGGACCTATAGACTAATACAAGACCTATAGGCTAATACAAGACCTGTAGACTAATACAAGACCTATAGGCTACTACAAGACCTGTAGACTAATACAAGACCTATAGGCTACTACAAGACCTGTAGGCTAATACAAGACCTATAGGCTACTACAAGACCTATAGGCTACTACAAGACCTATAGACTAATCGAAGACCTATAGACTAATACAAGACCTGTAGACTAATACAAGACCTGTAGGCTAATACAGGACCTATAGACTAATACAAGACCTGTAGACTAATACAAGACCTGTAGACTAATACAAGACCTATAGGCTACTACAAGACCTATAGGCTACTACAAGACCTATAGACTAATACAAGACCTGTAGACTAATACAAGACCTATAGGCTACTACAAGACCTATAGGCTACTACAAGACCTGTAGACTAATACAAGACCTATAGGCTACTACAAGACCTATAGACTAATACAAGACCTGTAGACTAATACAAGACCTATAGGCTAATACAAGACCTATAGGCTACTACAAGACCTGTAGACTAATACAAGACCTATAGACTAATACAAGACCTATAGGCTACTACAAGACCTATAGACTAATACAAGACCTGTAGACTAATACAAGACCTATAGGCTACTACAAGACCTATAGGCTAATACAAGACCTATAGACTAATACAAGACCTGTAGACTAATACAGGTTGGACATTTGAGGGGAAGTCTTCAGCTCTCCAGTGACATTTATTGTGACATTTTGGCAAATAGTTTGTTTGTAAAGTTTTTAGTTATGCATTGAGGACCCTGTCTCTCTCTCTCTGTGTGTCTCACTCCAGCAAGTCGAGGTTGATGGACAGCAGTGTATGTTGGAGATCCTGGACACAGCAGGAACAGTAAGATCTGTCTGTCTGTCTGTCTGTCTGTCTATTAACAAACTGGCAAAGTTTGTGACTTTCTGTCGGTCTCCCTGACCACTCTTCTATCTCCCTGACCACCTGTCTGTCTCCCTGACCACCCGTCTGTCTCCCTGACCACCCGTCTGTCTCTCTGACCACCTGTCTGTCTCCATGACCACCTGTCTGTCTTCCTGACCACTTCTATCTCCCTGACCTCCTGTCTGTCTCCCTGACCACTTTTCTATCTCCCTGACCACCTGTCTGTCTCCCTGACCACCCGTCTGTTTCCCTGACCACTCTTCTATCTCCCTGACCACCCGTCTGTCTCCCTGACCACCCGTCTCCCTGACCACTCTTCTATCTCCCTGACCACCTCTCTGTCTCCCTGACCACCCGTCTGTCTCCCTGACCACTCTTCTGTCTCCCTGACCACCCGTCTGTCTCCCTGACCACTCTTCTGTCTCCCTGACCACTCTTCTGTCTCCCTGACCACCCTTCCATCTCCCTGATCACCTGTCTGTCTTCCTGACCACCTGTCTGTCTCCCTGAGCACTCTTCTATCTCCCTGACCACTCTTCTATCTCCCTGACCACTCTTCTATCTCCCTGACCACCTGTCTGTCTCCCTGACCACCCTTCTATCTCCCTGACCACCTGTCTGTCTCCCTGACCACCTGTCTGTCTCCCTGACCACTCTTCTATCTCCCTGACCACCTGTCTTTCTCCCTGACCACCTGTCTCCCTGACCACTCTTCTATCTCCCTGACCACTCTTCTATCTCCCTGACCACTCTTCTATCTCCCTGACCACCTGTCTTTCTCCCTGACCACCTGTCTTCCTGACCACTCTTCTATCTCCCTGACCATTCTTCTATCTCCCTGACCACCTGTCTTTCTCCCTGACCACCTGTCTTCCTGACCATTCTTCTATCTCCCTGACCATTCTTCTATCTCCCTGACCACCTGTCTTTCTCCCTGACCACCTGTCTCCCTGACTATTCTTCTATCTCCCTGACCACTCTTCTATCTCCCTGACCACCTGTCTTTCTCCCTGACCACCTGTCTGTCTTCCTGACCACTCTTCTATCTCCCTGACCACCTGTTTTTCTCCCTGACCACCTGTCTCCCTGACTATTCTTCTATCTCCCTGACCACTCTGCTATCTCCCTGACCACCTGTCTTTCTCCCTGACCACCTGTCTGTCTTCCTGACCACTCTTCTATCTCCCTGACCACCTGTCTTTCTCCCTGACCACCTGTCTTTCTCCCTGACCACCTGTCTTCCTGACCATTCTTCTATCTCCCTGACCACTCTTCTATCTCCCTGACCACCTGTCTTTCTCCCTGACCACCTGTCTGTCTCCCTGACCACTCTTCTATCTCCCTGACCACCGGTCTTTTTCCCTGACCACCTGTCTTCCTGACCACTCTTCTATCTCCCTGACCACTCTTCTATCTCCCTGACCACCTGTCTTTCTTCCTGACCACCTGTCTTCCTGACCATTCTTCTATCTCCCTGACCACTCTTCTATCTCCCTTACCACCTGTCTTTCTTCCTGACCACCTGTCTTCCTGACCATTCTTCTATCTCCCTGACCACCTGTCTTTCTCCATGACCACCTGTCTCCCTGACTATTCTTCTATCTCCCTGACCACTCTTCTATCTCCCTGACCACCTGTCTTTCTCCCTGACCACCTGTCTGTCTTCCTGACCACTCTTCTATCTCCCTGACCACCTGTCTTTTTCCCTGACCACCTGTCTTCCTGACCATTCTTCTATCTCCCTGACCACTCTTCTATCTCCCTGACCACCTGTCTTTCTTCCTGACCACCTGTCTTCCTGACCATTCTTCTATCTCCCTGACCACTCTTCTATCTCCCTGACCACCTGTCTTTCTTCCTGACCACCTGTCTTCCTGACCATTCTTCTATCTCCCTGACCACCTGTCTTTCTCCATGACCACCTGTCTCCCTGACTATTCTTCTATCTCCCTGACCACTCTTCTATCTCCCTGACCACCTGTCTTTCTCCCTGACCACCTGTCTGTCTTCCTGACCACCCTTCTATCTCCCTGACCACCTGTCTGTCTCCCTGACCACCCTTCTATCTCCCTGACCACCTGTCTGTCTCCCTGACCACCCTTCTATCTCACTGACCTGTCTGTCTGTGTGTCTGTCTGCAGGAGCAGTTCACGGCGATGCGAGATCTGTACATGAAGAACGGTCAGGGCTTCGCTCTGGTTTACTCCATCACGGCTCAGTCGACTTTCAACGACCTGCAGGACCTCCGAGAGCAGATCCTGAGAGTGAAGGACACCGAGGACGTACGACACACACACACACACACACACACACACACACACACACACACACACACACACACACACACACACACACACACACATTATAAACATATCCTCATTATAAGCATATCCTCACATTTGGATATGGAATGTTTGGCCCTTCTGCTTGACTTAAATAATTAATGGATTACGTGTTGTTGATCAATTGTCTTTTAATCATCTATTTGATTGGTTGACTAGCACTAGAGTTGAACTAATTATCGGGGCGGAAATAAAGCTCTCCCAACCTTTCAACCACTTTGAAGTAATTGGGCTGAAAATGGTTCCTTGGTTCAGAGAGTTTGATAAGATGTACATGGTAACATCTGCTGGTCAACCCTTGGTACTGCATTTCTCTGTGAAACCTTATAATGGAGCACTGAATCAAAATGCAGGTAAAGCCACTGGTCTTATCCCTGAAAGTGACTTTTAAAACAGAGTACACGGCTCTGCTTTTGAATATTATGGAACCATATTCAGTGTTTCCTTTAGGATTTTTTTTTCCCCCCATGAAACTGAACGGACACTTCACTGCAACACAAACTAATATATTTATTCACTTCTATTCACACACACAATGAGGCATATTTTCAGTTGTGATTGAACTGTATTTTTTGAGTTACTATATAGGCCAACTTTGATCTTGACGTATAGGCTAAGCATTCTGCAGCAAATAACAATAAACCCACTATTAATTACATTATCTTAATGCAGTGTCACTACTTCAGCATGTAAATAATGCACCTCAAATACAAACGTGAGCAATCGCTCACGTCTGTTGTAAGCGTAGGGTTCGGTGGAAAAAAATTCTAAAGTTCAGAAGAACCCGAACCCCTTAAAAAAGCACCAATATTTGGCCGAATCCAAACCTGAATCATGGATTCATTGCATCCCTGGTCAATACTCTGTTAACATTGTTAAGCTTATTGAATTCTCAACATGTCGAAAATGCAAACTTAATTAATTGTGTTGTTAATGTGAATATGAATGTGAATACTGGGCGTGGCCTTGCAGGTTCCCATGATCCTGGTTGGAAATAAGTGCGACCTGGAGGTGGAGCGTGTGGTGGCCAAAGAGTCGGGCATCGGGCTCGCCCGCCAGTGGAACTCCTGCGCCTTCCTGGAGACCTCGGCCAAGAGCAAGATCAACGTCAACGAGGTGACCACACACACACAAACACTTTGTTTACATATACGTTAGAGGTAGGGGTGGGGGAAAAAATCGATACAGCATAGTATCGCGATATTTTTCGTGGCAATACTGTATCGATACACAGACGCCAGGTATCGATCTTTTATGATACATGTGTTGGTCAGTTTGTCTGCTTCACAATCCCATTTTGCACCAATAAAACTGAAGTGAGATGAACAAACAGAGAAATTTATCTTTTTAGATACAACAGATGTTGACAAAATTGTCCTTTCGGGACATCATTTGAAATTGGGAAAAATCTGAAGTTGGAAAAAAGGTGATACATTGCAATATATCGCAGAATATTGCAATATCTTTAAAATCGCAATAATATCGTATCGGGATGATATCGTATCGTGAGGCCTCTGGTATATTCCCACCCCTAGTTAGATGTCTCCACAGGCAATTCACAGGTTACGAATAACCCGGTACCCGAGTTGTGCCAGGTCCGAATCAGTTTTGTCTTGGGTCTGTGTGTTAATGTGTCCTATACATTTGAGAAATAAGAACTAGAACTAGAACTAATCTGTCTGAAAAGTGTCCTGAGATAACGTCTGGTATGATTTGCACTATAAATAAAATTGAATTGAGTACCCGATTGAATCCGAGCGGACTCTTTATTAGTTCAAGCAAAGGCTTGTTAATTGGTGAAGCATTACGCTGATGACAGTGTTCCTTTTCTATCGGGCTAACCCCATTTAGGATCGTCTCTAATGCCGTGCTTCTAACTTTTACCTTGAGCTCAAGCAGTCTTTGCTTGTTAGCCATTTGACAATTGGTTGTTGCAACCAAATAGTCAATACTTAATGGTTCACAGTACAAAAACCATTGTTTTTTTTTTTCTTTTAATTTTATATATTTATGCACAAAATATTGATATTGATTGAGATAAAGAGAAGTAGGCCAGTAATGTTAATGGTGCTCTGTTCTGGTCTCCATTGAAAGTCATTAGAATGGAAATAATGTGACACACTGACACATCTCCATTATATCATCTGGGGTAAAACTCTTCATTGTAGTAACATTGTGTGTGTGTGTGTGTGTGTGTGTGTGTGTGTGTGTGTGTGTGTGTGTGTGTGTGTGTGTGTGTGTGTGTGTGTGTGTGTGTAGATCTTCTATGACCTTGTGCGTCAGATTAACAGGAAGAGTCCAGTTCAAGGGAAAGCTCGCAAAAAGTCAAACTGTCAACTGCTCTAATAAACGGTAACTCCTAAAATATACACACACACACACACACACACACACACACACAGAACACACTATTGTACGAACTTTTAATTGTTCTTCTCTCTCTCCAGTTTTCTGCATACCTGACCGACAACCAACCAACCAACCAACCAACCAATCACAGGACATCTTCCAGCTGGCCACGCCCCTTTAACACACCCACGTCATCATCAACATCAGTCACCTCTGTTCCCGTGACGACCACATCTCCCATCCCCTCACCACATAGTCCAACAGAAACTGTTGCCTTGGAAACATTAAAACTAAACATCAAAAGACTGCAGCGGCTATGATGATGATGATGACGACGATGAAGATTTTGATTCTGCTGTTGCAGAAATGGGGGCTGTCCAAACAACTGCCCAAGTTTCAACTACAGTTCCCATCATGCTCTCTGCTATGGGCCATTTTGCGCTGGGGAGTGGCCATTTGCTTTTACTTTTAAATGTTTCTTTCCTTTCTTCTTTTTTTCCAGCAGTCCCGAGCCATTCACACGCAGTTTGACCTCTTCACTGTCAGCTCTGTGTGTGTGACTCTGGTTGAACCTGTGGATCCATACAGTGGTTATTATTACAGTGGTTATTATTATGATTCTGTGTGAAACGATATAAAAGTCATTTAATGTTTTTGTTTTGGATTTTTGGGGGCGGGGGATTAGGGGGATGCAGCAGCTTATGCGATCAGCTCACCGCGCTCGTAGCTTTAAGCTAACGTAAGCTTAACTGACAGCTACGGGAGTGAATAGGCCCTTTTTTATAGCATGTCAGGGCAAACACAGGTGTAATTAATAGCATTAATTATGGCCCTGTTCCATTTAGATGGGCCAGGACCCTGGTATGAGCTAGCATGCACTGGAATGGCTGTGAGACACTAAATATGGAATGGAATCGTAATTAATTTGATCAATTGTATCTGTGTCTACCCATGTCAAAAATGCTAACTATCCGAATTTTCTATTTGTTGAGTGACAGCTTTATTGGCGTATCTTTAAAGAAGTTTATGTAGACAAAGCTTACGCAGCTTTGGGCTACCCTGTTAGCCTAGCAGCTAGTAAAAATGCATTAAAAATATTGTTTGTGGGGTGTTAGCATTATTAATACATTCCCAAACACATTGATGGTAGCTGTTAGCCATGGTCCTCCTACTCCCAGTAGCAAATGAAATGCATTAGCATTGTTGGGAGAAAATGCTAACTATGCTAACACACTGTCGAGTATTAGCTTTGTTGGCATTTTCTTGAAGAAATGAATGTGAACTTATAGCTTAAGGTAACCTCGTTAGCCTAGCAGCTAGTAAACATTGTGGGCAACAACTGTGTGTGTGGTGTTAGCATTATTAAGATATCCCTAAAGAAACTGATGGTAGCTTGGCTATATTCACACAGAAACAAATAGGGGGAAGGATGATTGCTGTGAGTTAGCTTGAGCTAGCTTGTCAGTTAGGAAAAGGTAAAACTGCTAAACAGTATTAAGTTTGAAAACATCAGCAATGAAACTTGGGCGCTTTAGCAAATATCAAGCAGAGCTAACAATGTTAGCTTGTTAACCCTGTTAGCCTAGCAGCTAGTAAACATTCATTAGAAATATTGTTTGTGGGGTGTTAGCATTATTAATACATTCCCAAACAAATTGATGGTAGCTGTTAGCCATGATCTTTCTATGGTAGCTTATAGCTTCTATACCATAGCTGCTATGGTGACAATGCCACAATGTCAAAGGAACGATAGTAGCTGCGTGCTAACTCTTTAGCGTAGCAGCGCGGTGAGCTGACTCTAGATCTGCTGCTCAGGGCGGACATGTTGCCTTTAGACAGCAGACTCACACTGGTCCAGTACCTTCTATGTATGTGTGTGTGTGTGTGTGTGTGTGTGTTTGTGAGTGTGTGTTTTCGTGTGTTTATGAGTGTATGTGAGCAATGAACCACAAACGTTTCTGTGATTACCTTTTTGGCCCGGGGGGTGGGGAGGATTGAGTTATATTTACTGAGCAGAGCAACCAGCAGGTGTTGTTGCTGTATTATTAACCACATTATTACCTGACTATTAATGTTATTAACACATCTGAGAGGGGAAGCACTTAATTATGTGTCGAAAGTCCTTTAACTGACGGGAATATACTAAACTATCCAGCTGTAGAGGACCAAAAAAAATAAGTCAGATCTGGTCCTTCTTATCTTTGTATTCTCAGATCATCCGGTGTAATATTTCATGCTAACACTTTAGCGTACTCTCGGTGGAATGGTAGTAGCTCAAAGCTAACATGCTAAGGTGCTAGCGTGGAGTGCCGCTGACACCTGGGTAGTTTTCAATATTCTCATCGGTTAAAGAAGAAAGTGTGACTAAAATCTCAGTGTTTCTTTGTAACGGTAGCACGGCTGAGGTTGAGACCGACCAGAGGAGGTCGGGCTTAAAGCTGAAGCCCCGCCCCTTGTGCATTTGGGGGGCGTGGCCTGTGAAGCGGCAGCCACAAAAAAAAAGTCCTTTAAATATCTGTCTTTGTTTGAAATGTGAGAGTGGTCATCTTTCAGATACAGTGTGTTGGACCAGAGACCTCTGTGAGTACTGCTGTGCACAGCGATGTACTGTCAGGAGTACTGCGGTAACTGTACTGCTGTCAGTATTCTGGTTCTCCTGCAGTACGTTCAGTCATGTAGCATGTTGATGTTTCTGTCAGTACTCAGTCTGACCTCCAGGAGGTGCTGCCACAGTTTGCATGCCGAGCAGAGGCTTCAAGACGAAAGGTCTGTTTGCAGCCTTGGGGTGGGGGGGGCATTCCTGTCAGCTCCAGCGTTGAGATGCTGGATCCGTACCGGGAACACAATTTGTTCTACTCGTGTCGCGTGTACGTGGATGGTTGAGATTAGGCAATGACCTAACCTTGAGTGGTTAGGGTTAGGGTGGTTTCACGTTGCCAGCTCTATCTCCACAAGTGATAATTTATAATTTGCACCCTGCAAAAGAAGACGCCATCTACAATATCAAATGAAGTTAACTGTTCACACAATCCAGTAACGTGAGCTATTTAAATGAGCTGATACATGGTTAAACCTCATTGGCTCTTACCAGTGTATCGCCGTGTGAACTTCGTCCACAGCAATCCCCAAAATGGTCCCAAAACGTCCCAGTTAGAGAGGAAATGCAACATATTCTTTGTAAATCTTTACAATAATTTCCAGAAAGAACCGAGCAGGCCTGCCTTGTTGCACCATTCAAATTTGCTCCAAAACTTGACATTTTTCGACGTTTGATGTTGTTTCCCGAAGTGAACAGAGTTTAAGAATGGCAACACACAGAGAGGGGAAGGAGCCTGACATCCTGAACGGATCAGGTTCCCGGTACGGATCGGGTACTGACCGGGTGATCCTAACGCAATATAAATTAAACTTGCTAACACGCTAGCATGCTAACAAATAGGAAAGCCAGTGTTCCCAATAAAAAGCTCCCAATAAAAGCTCCCGGGGACACCCTTTGGCCACACAGTTGAAGTCCCAGTCCCAGTGTTCTTGTGATGAGACCGTTTTGCTCAACGGCTCGTGGCAGCCCCTGGATATCCGACACGTGCTCAGCCAATCAAATCAACACGTAGCTGCCGCGGCTGCAAGCAGACCTTTCTGGCTTCCACAGTGACAAAAGGCTGTGGTGGCATTTGTCATTTCATGCGACTTCTGGGGCTGCAATGGCTAACAGCTCGGGACAAACTCGTGTAGTGATCGTGTGCTTTTGTCATGGATGTTTAGATGGCAGATCCCAAGGCCTCCGTGTGCTTCAAAAAGAAGTGGGTTGTACGATGTGATCCAGCTGTGTAAAGCTGGATTGTCTTTTTTTTTTTTTTTTTTTTTTTAAGTCAAAAAATGGTCAGAAAATGCCAAGGAAAGGTTTTAGATGCCGTCAAGACATTCCGAGAAGCACTTAGTTTGAAGCATACAGAAGCCTTAATGTCCATGATCACTGGAGGCATATTTTTCATTTCATTTATAGAGCTAGGCTAGCAGTTTCCCTCTGCTTCCAGTCTTTGTGCTAAGCTAGGCTAAGTGCACACTGGACCTATCTCTGAGATGAAGAGGTTTGTGACCTTCTCTTCTGAGTTTCTGTAAAAGGCTGAAGTATAGAATAGAAGTCGCGCTGAAATGACGAGAGCAACCGCAGCCCAATGCGAACTGAAATGATTCATTCAAAAAGAAATTATTTTACATTACTGAAATAAATCTGCTTTGTTTTCCTCTGTATGGCATGATGACCAGTGAAATGTAAAAGAAACCAGTTCAGCCAGCGCGAGTATCAGGTTCAATTCCCATTTCCACGCTGCCGAATCGTCACGTTTCGGCCATCGCCGGAGTCTAAAACTGGTATGAAAGATTGGTCTGAACTGGTTTCTTCCAGAACAGAAACCCACCGCAGCAGCGGGAGGGAGGGGAGGGAAGGGAGGGGAGGAGGGGGGAAGGGGGGGGGGTGAAGCCAAATGTAAAGTAAAAACTAAAAAGCCTTAAATGAATAAAAGTGGTGCAATTTTGTAACAGCAAACTGCAACGTGGAGTCATTCTGGATGGATGGATGGATGGATAGATAGATGGATAGCAGACAGACAAGACGGATATATTATTTTTATTTATTTCAATTTTGAGACTAAGAGTATTTAGATTTTAAAGAGTCACTTTTTTGCTTGCTTATCAGAATCAGAATCAGTTTTATTGAGTGTATAAGTGTACTTACATACATAAGGAATTTGACTTCAGTAGGTGTTCACTCTCTATACGTTAAAAAAAAAAGACATGTAGTAGTAAACATTCAGTAGACTAATTAGTAATATAGATACATACTGTACAATAGAGACCGCAATATAAATATAGGCACATATCAACATAATATACAAAAATACAAATATACAAATAAGACGTAGTATCAAGACAAGTACACATGGAGTGGGATGTAGAGTGCAAAAAGTAATAGTACAAAGTAGTGTGCAATATGCAGGGTTCAAAATGAGCACCATCTACCAGCCTAATACTGATAAAATGGTGGCTGGTAGATTTGCTTTACCCACCAGCCATAACAACAATGTGACTATTGACTATTGAGTGGCGATTTGTGCAATAATCAATTGGTGCAATTTGATTATTTACTTGCTATTTGGCTGGTGCACGAAAAAGTTAATTTTGAACCCTGGCAATATGCATATTGGAATGATGAGTATGTAATGTGTAGAGAAGTGGGTGAGTGGCCAAAGTGATGATGACCCCCACTTATCCGCACTTGAGTAAAGTGATGGCAGTGGGAAAGAAGCTGTTCTTATGTCTGGTTGTTTTTGTGCGCAGGGATCTGTAGCGCCTGACTGTTATCTAAGTATCACAGTAAAGAAATTATTATTTATTCATCATTATTAATTATTCAGATTTGATAATGTGTGTGGAGTCAAATCGATGTATTGATATTAGGAACAGCATGACAAAAGAAAGAAGGAGGGAGAGCGAGAGGGGTCATGATTATTACATACAGAACGACAATGCAGCTGACGTCAGTTGTCAACGCGACCACGCAAGACGCTAAGCTGCCATGGCAACGGCGTCGGCGGCAGCTTGTTCCTGTAGTTAACTGAAGATGAGGAGCAGCTGGTTAGCACGCTGGCCAACCTAGTTAACTAGTTAAACGATATTAACCAGCTAGTTAACTAGGTCAAAGCCAGCGCAATAAAAAGGAGTGACTTCTTGCGGTGTTTTGTCGGCGGCGAGAGTGGCTATGAACGTCCGCTTCAAGGTAAGCAACAGGTTGTTAGCATTGTTAGCCAAACAAACGGATGCTAACGGACTTTTAGCTTCCTAGCTCGCTGACAGCAATATTCATAGCTAAACTGGCTTTAACTACATTACAGCTTCAGCTGAAATAAACCAATCAGGGGGCACCGGGCGGAACACAGCACGAGACTGCAGAGTCAGGAGAAATGAGATTTAATGTGAGGAAATAAACTAATCCAGCTAATCAGTTTCAGATTGACATTCACCTGACTACCGCGGTGAAGTTGGTTTTATATTGGACGATGGATATGCGACACATTCGAAAAATCTATTATGCAGCTTGATCTTTTGACCTATCCATCTCAAAACACACCTGGTGAACTCAGCTAA
Source organism: Perca flavescens (assembly GCF_004354835.1). Classification (NCBI taxonomy): domain Eukaryota; kingdom Metazoa; phylum Chordata; class Actinopteri; order Perciformes; family Percidae; genus Perca; species Perca flavescens. The sequence goes on from NC_041353.1 coordinate 3,522,790, forward strand.
CTGCCCTACACATAACCCACAGCTTCTTTTCTTAGAAAACCCTTTGATTTTATAAATAGTTTTTAAGTTCACCGGAAGTGTTTTGACATGGGTAGGTGAAAAGGTCAAGTCGCATAATAGATATTTCGAATTACAAACGTCCAATATAAAACCAACTTTACCACGGTCACCTGACTGTACAGCCACGACTAGAGTCTGTTACAACAACCATAGATATGAAACAATAGATGTGACATCTATATGTAATATTATTTATGAAGATAATTATTTAAAAGTGTAATCAGATCCCGTAATAATGGGGGATGAAAAACTGGCATTTGAAAAGTAACTAAAGCTATGTAGTGTAGAGTAAAAGGTACAATATTTACCTCTGAGATGTAAAGGAGTACAAGTATTAAAGGTCCCATGGCATGAAAATTTCACTTTATGAGGTTTTAAACATTAATATGAGTTCCCCCAGCCTGCCTATGGTCCCCCAGTGGCTAGAAATGGTGATAGGTGTAAACCGAGCCCTGGGTATCCTGCTCTGGCTTTGAGAAAATGAAAGCTCAGATGAGCCGTTTTGGAATCTGCTTGTTATGAGGTCATAACAAGCAAGGTTACCCCCCCTTTCTCTGCTTTGCCCGCCCAGAGAATTTGGCCCACCCATGAGAGAGAGACATCATGGCTTTCAAACGAGAAAAGTGGCAGTTGGTCAAGGCCACACCCCCACCCTCCACCTTGCCCCCCCTCTCTCCTCCTTAATAACTACAGACACAGAAATGGTACATCCTAAGGAAAGCTCATTGTGGGACTGGCTCTAGTGGCTGTAATTTTGCACCAAAGCTGAATTTCGGGAAAGAAACTTCAGATACAGTATTAGGGGACCACTAAGGCCTATATAAAAGAGACTTCAGATACAGTATTAGGGGACCACTAAGGTCTATATAAAAGAGACTTCAGATACAGTATTAGGGGACCACTAAGGTCTATATAAAAGAGACTTCAGATACAGTAATAGGGGACCACTAAGGTCTATATAAAAGAGACTTCAGATACAGTATTAGGGGACCACTAAGGTCTATATAAAAGAGACTTCAGATACAGTATTAGGGGACCTCTGCCCCCCCTACTCATGTCTAAGAAAAGTTGAGCCCCCCGAAACCGAAGTTGGGGTAACTCTCGAGATAGAGCCTTACTTTCTTTTTTGATACAGAGTTATCAGCACTGTTACGTTTCTCCGCCATGTTTCATTCAGAAAATAGTGATGCCATGGCAGTAGGAAAAACGAGGATACAACAAAATATATAGTTTTCATACAGACTTTTGTATACATTATATATTCTAGGGTATTATCATAATTTGTTTAACATGTGCAAATATATATTTTTTTTTTACCTCAACCTCAAACCAGATAAAGACTTGCGCCCCCCCTGTGATCTTTGCTGCCCCCCTGGGGGTGCCCGGACCCCAGGTTGGGAACCACTGCTCTAAGGTCTATATAAAAGAGACTTCAGATACAGTATTAGGGGACCACTAAGGTCTATATAAAAGAGACTTCAGATACAGTATTAGGGGACCACTAAGGTCTATATAAAAGAGACTTCAGATACAGTATTAGGGGACCACTAAGGTCTATATAAAAGAGACTTCAGATACAGTATTAGGGGACCACTAAGGTCTATATAAAAGCATCCAAAGAGCACCATGTCATGGGACCTTTAAGTAGCAGAACATGGGAATACCCTAGTGAAGTAGAAGTACCTCACATTTGTGCTCAAGTAAAGTACTTGAGTAAAAGTATTTTCCACCACTTGAAAATGGTAAATATGCTGATCACAATTTTCCGATCTATTAACATGTTTTGTTTTGTCAACAGTCCAAAATCCCGAAATATTCAGATTATTATTTATTAAGATATAAAGAGCAAGGCAGCAAATATTCACACTGGAACCAGATATTGTTCTTTTATTTTTTCTATTCACCAACGATGAAATATTCAAATCAACAAGATTATTTCTTATATATTGCTGCACCAGTTCATTAAATGGAAATATTCCAGATGTCTTTTACATCATTTTATTAACCCTTCTCTAAAATCTAAAATGTCCTCATATATTTTGGTATCCCTGGAAACGTTTGGAACTCCACTTTTAACCATACATGCTGGATTTGTAATCAGCCACCAAAACACGACAATATTTCCATGTTTGTGTGTTTGTTTCAGTGTCGGAGTGAATACCAAAAAAGCTACAGGGTTCCCCGGTCCAGAAGTGTGTCTCCTCAGCGCTGCGCTCCATTGGCCGGCCTGCGCTCCGACCAGATGGGTAAGAACCCTGATATGAGCTCTGATTGGACAGAGACGGCGTGGGGCAATATGCTGCGTTCATGCCACCTGGGAATAACCGGGACCCACTTAGGAGAGGTCCTGGTATTAAACCCTTAATGATGGCTGCATTCCACTTAGGAGAGACCCTGGTATTAAACCATTACTGATGGCTGCATTCCACTTAGGAGAGACCCTGGTATTAAACCATTACTGATGGCTGCATTCCACTTAGGAGAGACCCTGGTATTAAACCATTACTGATGGCTGCATTCCACTTAGGAGAGACCCTGGTATTAAACCATTACTGATGGCTGCATTCCACTTAGGAGAGACCCTGGTATTAAACCATTACTGATGGCTGCATTCCACTTAGGAGAGGTCCTGGTATTAAACCATTACTGATGGCTGCATTCCACTTAGGAGAGACCCTGGTATTAAACCATTACTGATGGCTGCATTCCACTTAGGAGAGACCCTGGTATTAAACCATTACTGATGGCTGCATTCCACTTAGGAGAGACCCTGGTATTAAACCATTACTGATGGCTGCATTCCACTTAGGAGAGACCCTGGTATTGGGAATGCTGACTCACTGAAATAGCTCACTGGGACACCTTGATGAAGGTTATTAATTTTCAGGTGTTCCTTTCCTACTATGACAAGTCAAAATGTCTGCTGTGAAAAAGGTCCATTGATCATCATTACACTAAAAGTGTAAAATCACAGCTTGTCTCTTCGACATGTTATGTCTTTCTCTCAGGTGTAAGCAGAGAACCAGGTCTCCAGCGTCGGAAGAGGCTCGGTCCTGGTGGTGTTGCTCAGTCCTCCGGCTATCTGCTCTGTCCTCCAGATCCACAGCACACAACAGCTCCCCCTGCTGGTAGGAAGCCTCCATAACACACTCATGATAATCTCAGGAAAGACGGTAGAGGTACAACCATAGACTGTAGGTAAGAACACAATAACGTTATTAAAGGGCTGTTGTTAAGCAGGTTTATCCTGTAGTGTGTAATTTATGCAGTTTTTAGTTTATTTGCACAAATATATAAGGTATATACAATAGATTTTAAAAAATTCATTGCAGGAGAGGAAAGAAGCCTAAAAGGCATATTCAGAGTCCTCCCTTTATACAAAAGAGAAACATGTTAATTCCTCTATAAAAAATAAAACAAGCATATGACAAACAATCAAACAAACAAACAGGGGAAACAAATCACACACAGAATATGTACATATCAAAAAAATTAAGCACGTAAAAAGACAAGGTAAACAGAAAAACAAACAATAAAGTCAGACAATGAATACAATCAACAGAATTATCCCAACATAAGGTTTCAGATGAAATATTTAACGTCTTTAACCTTGACTTAAAGGCTTTTTAATGATCCATTCAATGACTTCCACAGCAGTGTTAAGGCTCTGACACACCAACCCGACAGCCGTGTGAGGGAACCAAATGAGGGAACATCTCTCTAGACCTCGTAAACACAGAGCACTAGGGCTGTCCTCGACTAAAGAAATTCTTAGTCGACTAACACTTATAGGATTTTGTCGACTAATCAATTAGTTGATTTAATTGACAGAGCTGTGAGCTTTGAGAGGTGGTTAAGACTAGAAAAGCACAATATAAATGTAGTTAATTAACCATCTGTAAAACTGAGTTTCTCCACAATTAATCCTGCAGAAGCACCACTTTAAATCTTGTGTTTACCATAAATGTGCTCAGAAGTTTCTTGGAAATGAGTAATTCAGCATGAATAAGCATAAAAAATGACTTACTAACTAAAGAAATCTAAGTCGACTAAGACCAAAACGACCGATTAGTCGACTAACGAGTAAGAGGTGGCAGCCCTACTGAGCACGCTGTCGTCAGTCATTGTTTTCATCAGAGAGAGTTGACAGTAGAAAATATGTTATGGAGTTGCTCAGATCCTCCAGCCAAGGCCTCCTTCGTATCCCACGGTCCCGGCTTAAGCAAAAAGGTGACGGAGCCTTTTCTGTTGCTGGCCCTCAGCTGTGGAGCCCACTGCCACCTGACATCAGAAATGCCCCTTCTATTGTGATATTCAAAGCCAGGCTCAAAACTCACCTTTTTACATCGGCCTTCCCGGTATTTTAATGGTCTTATCCTGCTATGTTAGTAATTAAGTGATTGTCTTTTGATGTCCTTTTTAGCCTAAATAACTGATTTGTATGTGTGTTTTTATTTGTATTTTATTACCCTGTGGTTAATGCGCTTGCACTTTGGTCAGCGCGAGCTGTTTTTAAATGCGCTAGAAATAAACTTTACTTCACTTACTTACGATGGCTAGTAATGAGAAGATACTGGCGTTGTCCGCTCTCGAGCTTCTTCTTGTGGAAGAAGCACTGATTCGCTTGTCAAGGGTTAGCACTCCACCAATCAGATGGGTCATTGAGTCCGACTGCCCACTGGCCGATTCAGCGAATCAAATCGGCCAAATTGAAGGCCGACTGACGACGGCACGGAACACAGCGAACAGACTCGAGTCACCGACCTCGCCAGACTGTCAGACAATCAGGTTGGTGTGTCAGAGCCTTTAGAAGAGTTAAAGTTACAGATGTTTGTATGTTAAGATACATTTATCATGTCTAATGTTGGTATGTTAACATGACATTATGATGTTAACATACCCCCCCTAAAAAGCTGCAGTTTAGCATGTCCGCATCCTCTGTAAACTAATGTCTTCCTTCTTCGTTATCAGCCTCTAGGAGTCGCTCAGCCCACCGGAAGGAGTCCCCCATGAAGCCTCCTCCCGGAGCACGAGCTGACCCTGGATCTCCTGTAGACCCAGAACCTCCAGCAGGACCACGACCTGCTGCCGACCCAGAACCATCAGGAGAACCAGGAGCTGCGGTCACATTTGGTAAATACACACCCAGGGTTTTCTCTAGCATTATGAGGCGTAGGCGAAGCACCCAAGCCATAGGCGCCAATTTATGTTTTCCTTCGTGGGTGCTCGCGGGCGCACGCCCTTTTAAAAAAATAAAAATAAAATAAATACAAATTTTGCATTTCAGAACCTTAGGAAATGGCCAGCGGCCGACACGAACACACACGCCTATCAACTGGATAATAAAGCCGTAAAGTAGGCTCTCTTTCAACTCAGGACAGCGCCACTTCTCACAGATACAGACAGGATTGGAGATGAGAAGTTTAACTAACACGTAACCACCATCAGCTTGGTGGGAAATTAAGAATCTCTGCTTCTGACAGGGCCCTGCTGGGACTCTCTGCACTGGTGGTGGATGTCGTCGATGCACTTGCATCATTAGGTTTTTCTTTTTTAATAACAAGTCTGTTTATTTTAGTCTCACTCTGATTACCTAATGCACATGCATGCACTGTATAGTTGGGGGGGGATGGAGGTGGGGGTCACTAAAGAGGTGTTTTCATCCAAGAGATGCTGTGATTGGTGGATAGGATAGGATATGGAGCAGAGGACTGACAGCGACATAACCAATCACATTATGAAAGACGATCCACTCAGCACCAACTGCAGTATTTAAATTTAAATGAATGTGGCCTACTGGCAGTCTGGCACATGTGGGTGCTCGGTGTTTTCCGTGGGTGCTCGAGCTCGGCACAGTATCGGCGCCTATGACCCAAGCTGCTTTGGGGGACCACCTAAGCTAAATGAAGTTAAATCAATGTGAGCATCAAAACTAACTTAATCGCTTTTCTCAGTTGGTCCCCAATTGTTTTCTTTAGCAAGTTTTGTCTTTAAGCTTTTTGAGTGTTATTTATTTATAACCTGCTCTAGCTTTTACAATGTTTTAGACACAGATATGGTAATAACAGTGGTCCAAAAATGATGTGAAATTGCATATTGTTTATTTAAAAACCTCACATTTTGTTGAGGGACGACCCCTAAACCACCCCCCGCCAAACATGTGCACCCAAGTCTTCCACAAACCTCTGGAAAACACTGACATCACATAACTCTGCTTTCATCTCTTCTTCTTACATCTTATATCTCTTTTCACTTTTTTTTTTGTCTGACAATGTAAAAAAAAAAAAAAAACATACACACAACACCCTCCATCTTTAGACGCTTGATTCTGAGCTGTTACATGTTTTTCTGTCTCCTCAGCGAAGCCCCACCCCCCCAAGCACGATAGCCAACCGCAGCTGAGCCGACCTTTTACAGCAGCGCCTGACGGACAGCAGCCCTCGGCCAATGAGGTGAGCCAAAATGTTGTCACATGACTAGCTGCTAATAACATTTCTTTTAACGATGAACACCTGAAATGATATCAAATAAACCAAAAAAAACCCTGAAAACAAGGAAGCTCTCGGGCAGATAATGAGAATAAATATGAACCAAAATGTAAAGTCAGTACCTTAATTTGTGTGGCAGGTTCAGCACGCTCTGCGGTGGAGGGCGGGGCTGAGGAGCGGAGGTCAAAGGTCAGGAAGGCATAGGTCAGAGTATCACAGACAGTTCAGCTGGAAGAAGCCTGCAGCTGCTGATTCACCCATACTGTACGCAGAACAGGTACACCGCTTTCTGATACGCCCAAATACTGCCACACGTTTGACTTATACCGACTGGAAACAAATAGCACTGAACACTGGCTGATGATCTTAAATTCTACCACATATGAAACCCATACTGACTGTCTTACTGACTATACTACTGCCAAATACTTTTACTTTCACTTTACTCCTCTGCATCCCCTTTGGGGCATAGGCTTCAATGAGCTCTCTCCATTGCATTCGGCCCCTGCCAGCATGTCGGGCCTCTCCCCATGACAGGTTCATCTGTTCCAGTCTTTTGTGTCACACTTCTGCGCCTGGTGGCTTTGGGCCTCCCAGGTTTTTTCTTTTGCCATGTGGTGTCCATCTTCCCCCTGACCTCTATCATAATCATAGGCCTGTGGGCCATCGTAGGCATGCTCTCCGATGTTGGAGAGCTCGGTTTCTTCATGCACTTCCATTATAATTTGAGCATGAACTTTTCCAGACTCCCTCGCGTTACATCACTTCCGGTCAGTGATAGATAGATAGATGCGGAAATTATTTTATCACAATTTGATCTCAAAATATCGTTTATGGCGGTTATATATTCCTCCAGTTTTGAAATCTAGTTGTTTATCATTAATATACACTATGCTGTATAGGGGTGTCCAACTTGCACATTGCTCTTTAAGGCGACTTTTGTGATGCTCCATCCTCAACACATGTCCTCGCCATCTCAGGCGTCTGTGCGTAATCTCCTTGGTGATGCTCCGGCTTCCCGTTTTCTTGTACAGTTCATTGTTGGAGATCTTATTAGGCCAAAACATCCGGCATATTCGTCGGAGGCATCCATTATGGAACACTTCCATTCTCCTCCTGTCTGTTTTGACAAATTCTGCGCATATAAAAAAAACTGTAGATCGTTGATGTACGTAACTGAGGGCCTGTTCACACCTGAAAGTCCTGACCAATGTCCATGTTTCATGTCTTTGGCAATGAAATTCTTTTTCTCAGGTTCGCTCCAACAAAGCTACTACAAAATGAATAAAAATAAGTAAAAATGAGAATCCTAATCGATAAACACACACTAGTGCAGAAGTTAAAATATAAGAATAAAATAAAACCTGGTTCTTCTGTTGACAGTACAAGGAGAGTACTACTACTGCAGGGTGCCATATACTGCACAAGATGTCGGCTACATGACGTTAATACAGCTGAAGCCTGTTTTATGGTTCTGCGGAGGCTCCACGCAGAGCTTTGGCCATAGCCTACGTAAGTGGCCTAATGTTTATACTTGTGCGCTGGTGTGTGCGTCGAAGTGAGAGTGACGGCAATTAGTTTCGGAGCGATTACCGACTCTAGAGTCCTAGTGAGAGAAACAAAGCAAGGTAAAGGTACTTTATTGTCACACATACATGTAGCGAAATTCATTCTCTGCATTTAACCCATCTCTCAAGGGAGCAGTGGGCAACATATCACAGCGCCCGGGGACCAACTATACACAGTATAGCCAGTGCCTTGATCATGGGCACTGACTGGAGAAGCTAGTACATGTTTTTGATGGTGGGGGAAACCGGAACCAGAACAAATTGGATTCGAACCCAGAACCTTCTTGCTGTGAGGCCATAAGGCTAACCATTGGGCCACCATGCTGCCCAAGTGTCTCCCCCTGTTCTCTCTGACCACGGTGGGAAATCTGGAGCAGGAGAAGTTAACCCTCTCCTTGATCTCATGTTGTTTATGGAGAAGGAGAACCCGGAGATCAGTCGAGGGAAATGCAACGCCACCAAGCCACGGCCAAGTGCCGTGCGTTACATTTTTGGAGAGGTGCAGGTCGGGCTACGGCGTAGGGTCCGGAGTAGGTTCGTGTCCCCACGTACCTATGCACGTAGCAACGGTGTAGAGTTTACACAGAAGTATAAAACAGCCTTTACACTCAAACTCTGTACCAGCTGGGACTCTAAATACTGCTATTCCTATGTAATATACACTCACCTAAAGGATTATTAGGAACACCTGTTAAATTTCACGTTAATTAAATTATCTAATCAACCAATCACATGGCAGCTGCTTCAATGCATTTAGGGGGTGTGGTCCAGGTCTAGACAATCTCCTGAACTCCAAACTGAATGTCAGAATGGGAACCAAAGGTGATCTAAGCAACTTTGAGCATGGCATGGTTGTTGGTGCCAGAGGGGCTGGTCTGAGTATTTCCCAATCTGCTCAGTTACTGGGATTCTCACGCACAACCATTTCTAGGGTTTACAAAGAATGGTCTGAAAAAGGAAAAACATCCAGTATGCTGCAGTCCTGGGGGGCTAGAATGCCTCGTTGATGCTAGAGGTCTGGAAGCATTCTTTAGAAATGTTGATAGGATAGGGTCAAACACAGTATTAGTATGGTGTTCCTAATAATCCTTTAGGTGAGTGTTTATCTGCAATAGCAGTAGTAGTACTGCTGTGTGTCACAAGGGGGAGGCAGACTGTTTAACTGCTGGTTTGTCTTCACTGGAGACTAACGTCACTGATGTGTTCACTGGTTGTTTAGTTGACATAACTGGTTCTGTTCTATTGAAGAGCTTTACGCGTGGTTTAATAAGTCATTCACATTAGTACAGGTTAAACTACACAGACAGAAGTCAACAAGACATTAGTACAGGTTAAACTACACAGACAGAAGTCACTTCATTGCTCTCTGATTGTATGGATTGGAATCAGAATCAGGTTTATGGTCACATATTTTCACATACTAGGACTTTGCCTTGGTAGTTTGGTGCACAACTGTCACATTAGACGGTTTAAGAAAAGCAAAAACGTTAAAAGTCATGAATCACAAGTCTAAAATATCTGTTCTAAAAAAGAAAAGAGCTGCACTGTGTTTAATGTGTATTTGTCCACAGTGTGAACATATAAACTAGAATTGAAGTGACCTTTTGACCTTTTTTTTTATACAATACCATACAACCAGTGGTGGAATGTAACTAAGTACATTTACTCCAGTACTGTACTTAAGTACACATGTTGAGCTACTTGTACTTTACTTGAGTCTTTTCTTTTTGTGCTACTTTCTGCTTCTACTCCGCTACATTTTAGAGAGAAATATTGGACTTTTTACTCCACTACATTCATTTGTTACAGCTTTAGTTACTTTACACATTCAGATTCCTGCACACAGAACACATGTAGTTTATAAAATCTGATGTTTGATTCTAAAGTAAACTAGCCGACAATATAACGGCCTACAAGTCCAGCTAAGATGATGAGACCATTAAACACACAACTGGTTGGTTCCTTTTAGACACACTTCAATGGGATGATTGGTCTTTTAATACTTTAACTACATTTTCCTGATGATACTTCCCGACTTTTACTAATGTAACATTTTCAATGCAGGACTTTAACTTGTAACATATTATTTTTACAGTGTGGTATTAGTACTTTTACTGAAGTAAAGGATTTGAATACTTCTTCCACCAGTGGTCCACAGTATGAACATGTAAACTAGTATTTAAGAAAAAGGTGGGGGGAGTGAGATGCAGCAAAGGGCTGCATGTCGGAATCAAACCCTGGGCCGCTGCGGTAAGGACGGAGCATTAGTACATAGGGGCGCACGCTCAACCAGGTGAGCCACACCTGGGGGCCCCAATGACTGTTGACCTTTTGATCCTACCGGCAGATGCTCCACTCCAGCAGCAGATCAGTGCCCCCCTTTAAAAAACACCCCGTTCCCATGGAAACAGAGTATCGGCGCAGCTTCCAGGGTCTGGCCCCGCCTGCCAAGCCCCGCCTCCGGAAACACCTGGAACATCATCACAAAGTCCCATTGTTCCACACACACACGGTATAGTGTATATATATTCAACACACACACACGGTATAGTGTATATATATTCAACACACACACACACGGTATAGTGTATATATACAACACACACACGGTATAGTATATACAACACACACACACACACACACACACACACACACACACACACACACACACACACACACACACACACAAGGTATAGTGTGTATATATACACTATACACACACACACACACACACACACACACACACACACACACACGGTATAGTATATACAACACACACACACACACACACGGTATAGTATATACAACACACACACACACACACACACGGTATAGTATATACAACACACACACACACACACACGGTATAGTATATACAACACACACACACACACACACACACGGTATAGTGTGTATATATACAACACACTCACACACACACACACACACACACACACACACACACACACACGGTATAGTTTATACAACACACAGACACACACACAAACGGTATAGGATATACAACACACACACACACACACACACACTCTCTTCTTTAAACTTACTTTATTGGAATAATAGATTTTGTAAGGGTTAATGCCCGACGAGGTGTCAGGTATTATGCCATAGCTACTAAAATTCTTAATTCTGATTGGCTGGCAGGTGTGGATTAACTTTAAGTGACGCCGAGTTCTTTAAGTGTAGTTCTGAATAAATTTGCCGGTAAGAACATCAACAGTGAAGATTACGAAAAAAAAAAAATAATCTGGGTCATCTATATCATGTGTCATGCTTGTGCCAGTCCGTAGATTTCAACGATTTATTGATTCATTGATTCTTCTTATTCTTTATTTTATAAAGGACAACACACATTGATCAACATTTCTGTAAATGTGCTGGTGTTAGCCAGCCGGCTAATTTTCCACTGTAGTTCTTTGGCCAGATGGTTTTAGACCAGAGCAACAGGAAACAGCAAGACATTAGTACAGGTTAAACTACACAGACAGAAGTCACCAAGACATTAGTACAGGTTAAACTACACAGACAGAAGTCACCAAAACATTAGTACAGGTTAAACTACACAGACAGAAGTCACCAAGACATTAGTACAGGTTAAACTACACAGACGGAAGTCACCAAGACATTAGTACAGGTTAAACTACACAGACAGAAGTCACCAAGACATTAGTACAGGTTAAACTACACAGACAGAAGTCACCAAGACCTTAGTACAGGTTAAACTACACAGACGGAAGTCACCAAGACATTAGTACAGGTTAAACTACACAGACAGAAGTCACCAAGACATTAGTACAGGTTAGACTACACAGACAGAAGTCAACAAGACATTAGTACAGGTTAAACTACACAGACAGAAGTCACCAAGACATTAGTACAGGTTAAACTACACAGACAGAAGTCACCAAGACATTAGTACAGGTTAAACTACACAGACAGAAGTCACCAAGACATTAGTACAGGTTAAACTACACAGACAGAAGTCACCAAGACATTAGTACAGGTTAAACTACACAGACAGAAGTCACCAAGACATTAGTACAGGTTAAACTACACAGACAGAAGTCACCACACAGACAGCTAGAGCAACAAATCAGCTTTCTCAGTATAAGCCATGCAGAGCTACAGGAAGCAGCAAGACATTAGCACGGTTACACATCAACAGGATCCCCATTCAGTATAAGAAGCCATGCAAGCATTACAACGCAGCCAAGCAACACAGACCTGAGCCATCTTCCATCAAACTACACAGACAGAAGTCAACAAGACATTAGTACAGGTCAAACTACACAGACAGAAGTCACCAAGACATTAGTACAGGTCAAACTACACAGACAGAAGTCAACAAGACATTAGTACAGGTCAAACTACACAGACAGAAGTCACCAAGACATTAGTACAGGTTAAAATACACAGACAGCTAGAGCAACAAATCAGCTTTCTCAGTATAAGCCATGCAGAGCTACAGGAAGCAGCAAGACATTAGCACGGTTACACATCAACAGGATCCCCATTCAGTATAAGAAGCCATGCAAGCATCACAACGCAGCCAAGCAACACAGACCTGAGCCATCTTCTAGCACCGTTCAACCATGCAAAGCAGTAACAAGCAGTCAGAAAATCTGCAACTATTTTGATTCATTATTTTAGTCACTTTTCAAACAGAATTTTTAGGTTACAGCTTCTTAAAGGTCCTATAACATGCTGCTTTTTGGATGCCTCTAATACTGTATCTGAAGTGTCTTTTATATAAACCTTAGTGGTCCCCTAATACTGTATCTGAAGTCTCTTTTATATAGACCTTAGTGGTCCACTAATACTGTATCTGAAGTCTCTTTTATATAGACCTTAGTGGTCCCCTAATACTGTATCTGAAGTCTCTTTTATATAGACCTTAGTGGTCCACTAATACTGTATCTGAAGTCTCTTTTATATAGACCTTAGTGGTCCCCTAATACTGTATCTGAAGTCTCTTTTATATAGACCTTAGTGGTCCCCTAATACTGTATCTGAAGTCTCTTTTATATAGACCTTAGTGGTCCATTAATACTGGATCTGAAAGGCAGAGCAGGATACCCAGGGCTCGGTTTACACTATCACCATTTTTAGCCACTGGGAGATCATAGGCAGGCTGGGGGAACGCATATTAATGTTAAAAAAACTCATAAAGTGACATTTTCATGCCATGGGACCTTTTTAAATGTGACAATTCACTGTTTTTGTTTGTCATAAATTACCATGAGTCAAATATGTGAGTATTTTTTTTTTACTTTTAATCAGACAAAACAAGCTAATTTAAGACATTATCATGGCATGAGAGACTTTGTGAATGCCATTTTTTTTTTCACAATTGTATTGTATTTTTGTTTTCCCTGCAGTCAAAATAAAGTTTCTGTTTTCGTCTCCAGAGCAACAAAAGGAGAAGACAGGAGTCAGAGAAGAAGCCCCGCCCCAAACATGATGTTCCCGCCCCTCGGAAAGAAGATACTGTGCCCCCTTCTCTTCCTCCTCAAGTGCAGAGAGTACACAGGTGTGTGTGTGTGTGTGTGTGTGTGTGTGTGTGTGTGTGTGTGTGTGTGTGTGTGTGTGTGTGTGTGTGTGTGTGTGTGTGTGTGTGTGTGTGTGTGTGTGTGTGTGTGTTACTGTGTGTGTGTGTGTGTGTGTTTTACTGTGTGTTATAAATTCATCGTGTTTATGAGTGTCTGTCTGTCTGACAGGATGTTGACAGAGTATGAGTCCAGCTTTCGTTCTCCCCTCTACAGGATCCCAGAGGGGGGCGGAGCCACGGACGGACGGTTGGCCCTTCAGGTCAGGGTTCAGTCTCTTCTTCAAGATGAGAAGCTGAATGTCACTACAGATGTGTGTCTGGCTCATGTTTAGCCTAGCTTAGCATGAAGGCCAGAAGCAGGGGGGAAACTGCTAGCCTAGCGCCATTGAAGAGAAAGAAAATACACCTTCAAATAACTTCAAAACACGTTAGCTAACAAGCCAGGAATGTTGGAAGAAGTACTCCGATCTTTTACTGAAGTAAAAGTAATAATACCACAGTGTAGAAATGCTCTACAAATATAAGTTCTGCATTTAAAGGCCTTTACACACTGGGAGCATTACAACTAAATGACATGAAATGCTCACCTGCAAATATTCATATCTGCAAGTAAACAGTTATGCAGTCTAGGGCTTTTATTGTGAAAGGTAAGAACAGAAGGAGTGGATCTGGTTTGCGCTGCCTTTGTCAAGGTTAAAAGCAAGGGGGTAAGCTTCGCTTCAGAACGCGAACCTCCGATGGCGCCATTTTGTTGCTACAAAGCGATCACCTCTTGTTAGTTACGTCACTTGACTGCGAATAACTTTACATCTGAGGCGTTTAAAGACTCTATTTGTCCATTGTTTATTTATAAAGAAACACGACAATGTATAAAAGGCTCCATTACCTTGTACCTCACGTTATGGCTCCGTAGCAGACGCTTTTGTAAAAATAAGCTAAAGATTGTGTCATAACCACGAGACTTACTGTCACACAGTAGAGGAATTACCGTGTAGCACAGGAGAAGCTCACAGGCAGTTTCGACTTACATTAGCTGTTTAGGTTTAATTACTAATGTTAACTTGCATGTTAGTTAGCAATAATTAGCCTGTGTCTATGTTATCTCCTTACATATACCTACGCTCTCCGTCTCTGTAAGATTGGGAATGATTGAGATTTCTGTTGGCACAGCTACCAGAAGACTTCCAACTTTCAGACACATTGCTCACGTCACATTTACGTTGTCTCTGTCAGTTGGAGGCTGCGCAGTAAAGCAAGTGATCACCGGAAAAGTGCTTCTAATAGCCTTCACTGGTCTCCGTCCAGAGCAACGGGGTCTATTGGTCCATTATATATATGTCAATGGTTAAAAGGAGTAAAGTTTGCAGTCTTGGGTGGCTCTGGGTTCAGACTACGTGCCTCCATGTTGTATATTGGTTGATGCCTTTATGCAAAGCTCAAAAGAATCAACAGCATTTCGATAGATTATGCTGCTTTATTGCCGTGTAATATTCATGGTCTGTGTGAAAGTAATTATCACAGTTCAAAAAATATATTGACTTGCGAATTAATTGCACAAAATAAACACCCCCGGTGTGTAAATTCCTTAAAGGTGCTCTAAGCCACGTCGGGGGACATCACTTCTTGTTGAAGTTTGAATTATTTTCAAACAAAACGGAGGCTAGCTCGCCCCTCCCTTCCTCACACTAACCCCCAAATAATTGTCGGTTATTGGCTGGAACGCTGTTTGTTATGTTTGGTGGTGCAGGTTGGCCCAGTTTGTTTTTGTAGGCGTTTGTGGAGCCTGGGCTGTCCACAGAGACTGCGTTTTTTTACAGTGTGTTCAGGGGACAGGCAGCTATCAGATAGTGAGGAGATGTTTTTTACAGTGTGTTCAGGGGACAGGCAGCTAGCAGATAGTGAGGAGATGTTTTTTACAGTGTGTTCAGGGGACAGGCAGCTAGCAGATAGTGAGGAGACGTTTGCTGTAAGTGACAAAAAATGTTGTAGTCTAAAAAACGCGTCCCATTGCTTAGAGCTTTCATTCCCAAACTGTGGTCCGTGAGGGTACTGCAGGTGGTCTGTGGAAAAGCAAAATAAAATACAGTATAAAATAATAGTTTTTCAACCTTCATTTTCCCAGGAAATTGTGCTTTAAAAATGGACTTTTCTGAGAGAAGCCTGCCTGCTTTTTGGCTAAAAGATACCAGAGAATAACCCGAGCTGTCCGACAAAGCCCTGAAATGGCTTAAATTAAAAATGTGCCAGCCGTTATGTGCAGTAAACTTTCTTTTAACAAGCCTGTTGTACTGATGCGATGACCAGTTATAGTTTAAGTGCTACTAGGCCTATTAAGAGGTGCGGATTAATTCAGGTAGGACTGTGTGTAGACATATTTTATTATGTGTATTATGAGGTGGTCTGCGAAAATTCTTGATTACAAATAGTGGTCCACACACACAAAAAGTTTGAAAACCCCTGGCTTAGGCTTTTAAGAACTAAAGGACAGTGCTCAAACAAAAGTGAAAGTTTGCAGGCTTTTTAAGAAGTAGTGTGGTGAAGGTGTGTGTAGCCAAGAGAAATGGTCCGATATTATATGAAGAAACACCAGCACGCTGACAAAACATACAGAGGAGGCTCTTCAGATGCAACGAAAATCAATTTCTGATTTACAGTCCATCTCTCAGTGAGCTCCTAAACAGCTGGTCACTGTAGTTTTTAATCAAACAAACAGGTGGAAATAGTGTATTTGTTGGAGACTATTTTCCGCGGCAGATTAATCCACATTTGGTGCTCTAGTGAGTAATTGTGGCAGCAGGACTGTGTGTGTGTGTGTGTGTGTGTGTGTGTGTGTGTGTGTGTGTGTGTGTGTGTGTGTTCATGGTAATGAAGGAAGATGTCACCCAGTGCAACAGTGAGTATGTTTACATGCACACTAATATTCCAAATATGACAATATTCTGAATTTGATACGGGCCATGTAAACAGCATGTTCCAAATGAGGAATGCTTTTTCCAAATTTAGCATTTTATTTATTTTATTTTTGTAGTTTATTTAAATAGGGACAGATAAAAAGAAAAAAGAAAAAACATAGAATATTACATAAATAACAATCTGATGCCTGTATCACAGTGTTTGTAGCCATGGCTAATTTGCAACACCTGTCCCTAGGAGGGCTTTTAACAGTTCAAATAATAAAAGAAATCAAATTTTTACAATGAATACAATAAAATGTCAAAAAAAACTGTTAACAGCAATAAAAATAAGTGTAGTAAATAAACACATTAACTCGGACACAGATGCGCACCTCACATACAAACAGCTATACATTTCATATGGCATGATCACACTGCTGCTGCTGAATCAACCATTTCTGCCTTGTATTGTCCTTCGTGTCATGGGGACTTGTATTGTCCTTCGTGTCATGGGGACTTGGTTAGTTTATTTACATTTTGTATTAGCCTGTCCAAACACGTTCGATCGCAGCACGGGCCCCCCGCCAGTTCACGTGAAATGACATCACATAGTACGCAAGGGCCACCGGGGTGCAAAATTACGAATCCCACTATGGCCACGCCAAGACCCGCCTTACGAAGCAGCTCGATTGGTTGGGGCTAGGCATTTCACCTTGAGTGGTTAAGGTTAGGGTTAGGGGATTGGTCAGGGGATAGGACCTGTACGTGTAAGCATGGACACCTGGCCAATTGTAGTGTGTGAATGCTATTGAAGGGCGGGTCTTGGGTGTGGCCATAGTGGGATTCGTAATATCGCCACCGGGGTACCCAAAGTTCAACGCCAGGCCAATGCAAAAACGTCTAATAAACTGAACAGGTCCCAGGGACCCGAAGGACAACACAAGGGTTAAGACATGTGGGATATTCTGGTATTATTGAGGTTTTAGAAGCATTCTTTGGACATGTATACAGCACATTCTGAATCTGTGTCTCTGCAGTTTTACTGCAGTTTGTGACAGTTTACGGCCTCTTGCCTGTTGGCGGCTTACGGTCAGCTCTGTGCGTTGCCGTGGTTGTTGAACACAAACCAACCAGCCGACAGTGTGCAGGGCTGCGGTAGACATGAATGCCTAAAAGAAAAGCCCACATTTCTGGTCGGAAGGAGAAACCCAGCCACTTTTAAACATCATGAAAGACTTGGATATCGGCAGGTTTTTGGATGTGCACAAACATAACCGCCGATTTTTTTCAAGAAGCTGGTGGAAGGAGTGAAAGAGGGACGCTGTGTTCGCACGGTCCAACAAATCCGTCACTGCTGGAAAAACAGAATGATACTTGCACTTAAATGTCGTCACTGTGGTTCACTGCTGTGTGTTAATGACACGTCAAGCTGTGATATATATATATATATATATATATACACACACACACACACACACACACACAATACTTGGCGGTGCTTTTTTTTGGCTAGAATAAAAAAATCTGCAGGACTTTGCTTACCTGCACATCTAAACACATCACAGAAAGAGAGCGGTTGATCTGACTGATCACTATTTCCCTTATCACTTTCTATTCATGTGGTGGGGGGGCAATGGTCGCCTGCTAGCTAAACTGTGTGTGTGTGTGTTTGTGTTTGTTGCTGATGGAAACCCAGAGTGTCAGCAGTAAAACCACAGAGCTTCATTTCAGGGAAACAGCTAACTGTTAGTCACACACACACACACACACACACACACACACACACACACACACACACACACACAGGTAGGTTTCCCACTAGTCTTGTGGAAAGTGTCGTTTAAGGAGTGGGACAGCTACTTTTGCAAGATTAAACACGTTTCTGCACGATTCTGCAAATTTCAGCTGAACTCATCAAACAACGTGAAGTCAATTTCCCAAACCTGTGCAGGGAAACGCTTTCTACAATTCTACATTTTTTAGTGCAAGACAGCTGTGGTTTTTGGTTTGTGCCCCTTAGTTCCAGTGAAGGGAAGTCTTGAAGTGGCAACTTACAGTGATATTTTAGAGGTGTGGAAGGACTGGACTTGGCCCTGTAGTTCCAGTGAAGGGAAATCTAAATGCTAAAGCATGCAATGCTATTTTAGACCAGTGGTTTCCAGCGTGGGGGGTCAGGACACCCAGAGGGGTCGCAGGGTACTTACCTGGGTTAGAAATAACATTTTAAAAAAATCTTCTACTACACACAATTAGGCTTATTTTTACTGTTTTAAACTATGCTTTTTATTTTTTCGACGTGGAATTCTGGAAAGTTTCAACTTTTCAAGCCTTTAAGATTCCAATAACACATGTTGAACAACATGTAAAAAGCCAACCTGTGATGAGAGGTCGCAGGAAGACATTAAGTGCTAATTTTGTACCGAATGTGCTAAGCATAGGTAATATTTCTGGTACTTTCTCCATTATGGTTGTAGGATGTGCAATATCTGGTAGGGCACCAATGCAATGTTTTTATTTATTGCATGCCAGAAGACAAAACGTGTGTGTGTGAGTGAGTGAGTGATCAATCTGGGACAAAGTAGGATGGATGGGTCACCCCTGATGGGCTTGAGAGGGATATCACAGGAAAAAAAAGTAAATAACTAATTGTATACAAATTTAGTAGCATATTAAACTTGGCTGGATGGATGAAAATGGTTGGATCAATATTCATACATTATCTAAACATCACGTTTTAATGTTAAACGTGGGAGGCACAGTGGGTCCTTAAACTTAACTGTATCTGTGGATGGCTACCATAGTGTACGCTATCGTCTGTGTTGTGTCAATTTTGAAAAAGTTAGACAGTAGTGAGTGACTTAGACTGTTGTTAGACTGCATTCATTTAAGCTTGATGTACCTATTGAGTGTAGAGTTATCCGAATTTCAGTAGTTTTTATGTTCTTGCAAAACACGTGAGTTTGTGCTTATGGAGCCAACGCTAAGCTAATGATCTCTTCTAAATAAATGAACTGAATGAATCTGTGGGCGATGTTGAACCGTCCGGTTAACTTTCCATCGTCCCTGTGGTTGAATCTGTCCTGTAAAAAGTTTCGTAGTGTGGGGTTGATGCTGACATCAGTTGCTGTCTGTTCAGAGGAAATAATCGAGCTGCTGTGACTCAGCGGGGCGTCAGTCACCGTATAGATGTGCAGCATCAGCCTTACTGTTCGTCTTGTGGTTGAGGTTTTAGGTCTGAGAGACTGAGGTTATTTTTGAAAATGAGGCCGGGTGGTTATCCAGGGTGTTGGCTGGGGTCAGGGTCAGGTTGCTGTCAGGTTTACCAGAATCTACACCTGCAAATTTGACCTGAAACTAGGTTTGATACCGACTTCAACAACTATTAAGGAAAAGCAAGTGTGATTGCACGAACATGTTTATCACTTCTCATAACTGCCCTTTAAACTTGTCATTCAGCATTTCCCCTCTCTGTGCACTAAAATGAGCTAATGAGTCGTGGTTCCTACACATTAGACCTGTAATCCTCCTCTATCCTACCTCTGTTTCAGTTTAGTCAGCAGGTTTTTTGACCGACAGAAAAGTTTTTTTGAAACTGACAGATTTCAAATTTTCACAGTCTTTTTTTTTGTCGCTTTCGTGTCGCTGCTTCCTGAACACTGAATGTGTAAACTGACAGCAATTCTCTGTCTGTTCAATGTACGAGCCCGTCTGCAGCACTGCAATATATTTATCAGGGCTGCAGCTAAGGACTAGTCAATGTGGATGATAATTTAAAGGCATAGTTCAGATTTTTTGAAGCATGGTTGTATGAGCTAATTCTCCAGAGTCAGTGTGTTAGCTACAGTAGACGGTGGTCGGCATGTTCCCAGTTTGGAGAAGCAGGCAGGAGTACTGACACGGAAAGCTAAGCAATGTCCTGCTGTGGACTGGGGCTGCAGCTAAACACATTTTAGACACCTAAGAACATCTATATCAGTTTAAGTGGACGCTATATTTAGAATATTTTCACCGTTTCACCTTGCTGTCAGACAGCCATTTAGGACGGGGAACTGAATCCGTTATCTCTGCTCTCTTCAAAGCCACCAGACTCCTTTAAGAAAAACCGACATTTTACCTTTGCAGAACACAGGAGTTGCTGTTTGTTTGTTATTGTGTGACTTTGGGGAATACGAACTAACCTTTTAAAATACCAAGAGTGTTTGGTGTATTTAACTGACTCGATGTCCGTTCTACTCTGATATTTATTGACCAAAAGTGAAAGAGGCCTTCTGGATCTAGACCCTGTAATGCATCCTTCTTCATGTTCAGGTTCAGGCGTTGAGTCAGAAGGTTGATCATATATTAGTGATTGCACTCTGGTATATTTTAGCTATTTTAAGTCTTAACGGTCTTAGGAGCGAGGGTCCGCAGTTCCTTCCCTCCCCAAAAAAAGTATTTTACTTTCTGATGGTCCAGGAACTATTGTGTTTCACTGCTGAACAAACGTAAACGTCGCTGACTGGCTGCCACAACTTGTGTACAGCTTCATTCTTACAATAAGCATAAAGCACTAGTGCTCGTTAGTGTCCGTGTAAGGAGTAGGGAGGAGAATCTGTTGTGGCCTTGATCGACCTTTACATGTGGTTATGTTGTCTTCCCAACTAGTCTAAATAAGAGCAAAATGAAATGAGAGAGTGGGGGAAATGAAACTTGACTTTCTAAGTGTGTCAGCGTGGGTACAAACTAAAGCAGAGTGATAACCAGAAAGCAAAGGAGACAAACTCTCATTCAGTTCTCCTTTGCAACTTCTTTTCAAGCATCAGAGTGGCCTACTGTAGTGGTAAATTACAGACCTCATCGTGACTCTGCGTTGTTGTCTCATCACGTGAAGCGATATTTTGTATTAAAATTGGCAAATTGTCAGCATTAAAAGTATGCCAAATCAGCTATCCGCAGCTCCTTTTTGCAATGTACTCATGTATGTACAGGCCTAACTATCACTGGATTACTTTGATGCTAAAGAAAACTGATTCTCAGGCAAGTTGTGCAGTTATAAGGACCACCTATTTTTCAATGATTTCTGAGAAGATTTATCAACAGAAAGTGAAAGTCACACTGAATCTAAACATGTCTTTGATTCAGAATTGACTGAGTTATAACTCAGAGAAGGAGTTAGAATTTTAATGGAAATTGCGGCAGTCCGGCACTAAGCAATTAAAATAAATTGTTATCATCTTTAGTGTCAAATCATAACATAAGTTATCTCAAGACTCTTACGGAAGTAGGTCTAGACCACACTCTATAATTTACAGCTCTTGCCCGTCTAAACAAGATTCTTCCAGATTGGTGGAACGCCATTTACTTTCACGTATTCGCGAGGTTTGTTTTGATTTGCGGGTTAGTTTCATCATCTTCTTTTTTAGAGGAACAACCGAGTCGAGTGAGACTGCAACACTATCGACAAGATGATCAATTCGGGAGGGACTAAAGTTAACGTAGGAGTACTCTGATATATTGAGGCATGGCATTGAATTTAAAGGACAATTCCGGCGCAAAATGAACCTAGGGGTTAATGACATGTGTACCGAGTCGACCGTTCTCTGGGATATGTTTTCATGCTAATCGAATGTGACCAGTTTTAGCGCGAAACTGTAATTAGCTTATAACGCTAGTAGTCTGAGCATGCTAAAGTAACAAGAAATCTCTATTTCTACACCACTAACAAGGCTCAAAATAGCATCACACTTCCACGGTAGCATAATGAGAGTCCCTATATGTAAACCCAAGCATTGAGAACTTGTGTACAGACAGTTTATTAAAAAGATTAGTTTATAAAGACTGTACCGTTCATGGTTACATGCTTTCTTGAGCTATGTTACTGGTTACACGGCATCAGTCGTTTGACTGGTCATGACTGTTTTCCCAAGATGGCGCCTGCCTTTATACGGAACGCTACAGTCTTCATAAACTAATCTTTCTGTACACTTACGAAGTTCTCAATGCTTCGGGTTTACATGTAGAAACCCTCATTATGCCACCGTGGAAGTGTGGTGATATTTGAGCCTTGTTAGTGGTATAGAAAGAGCTTAAGACCTTACTTTAGCATGCCCCGAATACTAGCGTTACAAGCTAATTACCGTTTTGCGCTAAAACTCGTCACATTCAATTAGCATGAAAACATATCCCAGAGAACGGTCGACTCAGTACCCATGTGGTATTAACCCCTAGGTCCATTTTGCGCCGGATTTGTCCTTTTTAATGCCTATGGAATTACAGTAATTGGGCCAAACTGCAGTAGCTGACTTCCTGTAACGCACCTATCCCGTTCACCTCACGCAGTATCTTTGCGCCATGTGCAAACAGTTAGATTCTGACTTTATTTCTCGGTCTCGGGGATACTTTAAAGACTCGGGGTGTGTTCCCGTCCAGGTGAAGGAGTTGAGGCAGAAGGCCTTGTCGTACCGCCTTCGAGCGTGGGGGGAGAATTTCTCCAGAGATCACCTGAGCCAGCTGCTGTCCGAACACAACGCGCTGTGGGAGCCGTCGGACACCACCGACTCGGCAACTGACCCCCCCACCCCCGCCTGACCGTTGACCCCTGTCATGACGCTGACAGCCGCAGCATTTCGCCTGTGGAGGCCCTGGACCTGGCCAGGTGAGAGAGAGAGAGAGAGAGAGAGAGAGAGAGAGAGAGAGAGAGAGAGAGAGAGAGAGAGAGAGAGAGAGAGAGAGAGAGAGAGACAGACTCTTCTCTGAGTGAATGTTTGTGTCTGTCTTTTAGGGCTGCTCCCTAAAGAATTAAAGTGCCGCTTTTGCGTGACTCTTCAGTCTTCTTGTCAGTTTTTTTGCAACGTTTTTCCAATTTTTTCTGCACATTTTTGTCACTTTTTTTAATGTTCTTTTAGCTTTTTTTTTACATTTTTTTTCAAATGCTATACAATTTTATTAAAACACCCAAATTCAATGAAAGTAGTGAACTGATCACTTACTTTACTTGTGAAGAGCGCTGTATGTGGTAGGGCTGCTCCCTCTTAGTCGATTAGTCAACTAATCGGTCGTTTTGGTCAGCTTGGATTTCAATCATGTTTTATGCTTTTTTTCATGCTGAATGACTTATTTCCAAGAAACGTACGAGCACATCTCTGTTAAACACAAAAATTAAAGTGCCGCTTTTGCTTGACTCTTTGCGGAGAAACTCAGATTTACAGATCTGTCGATTAAATCAACTAATCGATTAGTCGATACGATTGAATGAGTGTTAGTCGACTGAGAATTTCTTCAGTCGAGCACAGCCCTACTGTCTTTGTGTTTTGTTTCCAGCCAGTCCAGTAACTCCAGTAAGAGGCTTTCTGTTACCGGCTCAGGGAACAAAAACACCGAGACGAAAGCACAGACCCCTCCACGTCCTTCTGCTGAAAGGCGTTCGGCCTGGGGAGAAGAAGCAGAAGGAGAGGAGGAAGAAGGAAAAAAAACAGATGAGTAGGTTCTTCTTTCTGACATCAGTTTAAGTGTAGTTGTTAGTTGTTCTCCTCCTAAATTGGCCTGATTTGTCGTGTGTGTGTGTGTGTGTGTGTGTGTGTGTGTGTGTGTGTGTGTGTGTGTGTGTGTGTGTGTGTGTGTGTGTGTGTGTGTGTGTGTGTGTGTGTGTGTGTGTGTGTGTGTGTGTGTGTGTGTGTGTGTGTGTGTGTGTGTGTGTGTGTGTGTGTGTGTGTGTGTGTGTGTGTGTGTGTGTGCAGGGAGGAGGGAAGATTACCAACTCCAAGGCTGAAGATAGGACCGGTTCAGAGAACTCACCATGACCTCACCACACCTGCCACCGGTAGACACACACACACACACACACACACAGCTCAGAGCCCAGTGTGTGACCTCTGACCTTTGTCCTCCAGGAGGCGCTATACTGGTGGGAAAACTGAAGAGCAGTGATGAATCTTCTCCGTATAAACAGGTAATATTGAAATCAGACGTATTAAATCATATTTCGTTATATTATATCATATTATTATGCTGAGGTGTTGTCGTCTTCAGAGGTGTGGGTCAGCGGTTTCCATGGCAGCGGGGGCGGAGACTGCTGTCGACGTGCCAGTCAAACCGAAGGTGGCGCGGCCCGACAATAACTCCTCCCACCTCCCCTCCTCCTCCTCCTCCTCCCCATCTGGCCCCGCCCCCGACCACAAACCAGCCTCGAGTCCTGCCTCTAAACCAATCAGGACGAAGCAGACGCCTCCGTCCCCTGTAGCCCCGCCCCTTCTGGTCCCGCCCCCGCAGCACTGTATCCAAGGCACTCTGAGGCACGCCGACTTCCAGCACAACGGTGAGCTGCTCATGTGTTGATAATTAACCTGCAACTAAAACTAACTATCGGTTAATCTCCCTGTGATTGGCTGGTTAATATCATATCAGGGAGTAGTAAAAAACAAAAAACAAAAAGTTTTGGAAAATCAGAGGAAAGCAGCAGATATTTTGGCATTTATGCTTTTAAAAATGGACTAAACTGATTTAATTAATCAATGAATTGATTACATTTTTTTTGCCATTTATGCTTCTTTTTTATGTTTTTCTTCCTTTTGTTGTCCACTAAATTTATTTCTCATCAACCAAGACTCATGAAATGTCAATTTATATTCATTTATAAATTAAAATAAATAATAAAATTAAAAATGCACCCTAGACCCATTCGAAAAGGAATAGGGTGTCCTTTTGCCATTAGGCTCCTAAATGCTTCTGATGGCAGCACCCTGAAACATTCAGAGCTTGTAATCCTGGGGAAGCATAATGCTTTGATTTATATATTTATTTACTTCTTAAGTTGGTTTTATTGTTTATTTTATTTTTATTTAGCTTATTTTCTTCAACCTGTGTGTGCGTTGCTGCTCTTACCTGGTTTACCCATTTGTTGGTCTGCTGCTACTAGTCTATATCCTTGACTTTCCACTTCCGGGATTGCTTTGTGTTGGCGTTCTAACCTCTGGTGGATTTGTGAGGACTATGGTTAACTGCTCCTCAGATCTCTGCAGGGTAAATCCAGACAGCTAGCTAGACTATCTGTCCAGTCTGAGTTTTCTGTTGCGCGACTAAAACTACTTTTGAACGTACACATGTTCCACCAAAACAAGTTCCTTCCAGAGGCTATTTAGCAGAGGCACCGTGGCTTTTCTCCGGTGCTTACCACCGCCAAAGACGATTGTGATTGGTTTAAAGAAATGCCAATAAACCAGAACACGTTTTCCTCCCATCCCCGAATGCTGTGTGGAGTAGCCAGACCCTCCTCCAGTGTGCTTTGGAGGAGGGTCTGGCCAAGCGAGACTATCTGCTACTGACATGTTGGTTGATTGTATGGCTGCGATGTGCTTTTATGTGACTGGTTGACTGCATGGGAGGAATGAAGTTCTTTTGAATTTAAATCAATTTAATTGAGGAAGAAGCCTAGGCTTGTCAAGTCCTACCTCCGGTCCTTACCATAAACAAGTGCACAATCCAATAAGACAAACTAAAGAGACAATTTCAAAATAAAACAGAAATTCTACTCCAATTTACGTCCTGCTCCGTCAAGCTATTAGGAAGAAACGGAGCAAAAACAAGCAAGCAGATTCACATTCTACCTCCTCACTTCTGTAGTTTTCAGAAATATATATTTTACACACACACACACACACACACACACTGACTCACCCCTCTTCACTTCCTTCTTTGCCTTTTCATCCAGTTTTCTCAACAGATCCAATTTCATATTCATCCTGGAAAACTGTCACTAAACTAAACGTCACGTGTGAAAACGTGTCACAGCGAGACAATGAAAGAGTTGTCACTAATACCTCGGTAATTGTCCCTTTTAACATCTCTGGGTTTATGAGGTCATTGTGGGGAAGTTTGCTTTATGGCAATAGGATTTTCAGCCATGTTAGCTTTGTCATTGTGAGCATGTTAGCGTTTAGCTGTGTAATAAATATCTAATGTTTGCAAAGGAAAGGAGCAATACATTCTGCAAATATAACTTTTCATCCATCCACACGACATTCACTACACTTTTCAAACCAGGCCATGCCCATTTAGGAGACCGGAAGTGTGTAGCGTTTCAAATCATTGCTGCAGAGTGTAATGTGCTATCTTTAGTCATAGAGAATCTTTGTTGATCAAGAATCAATAACCCTGTGTCTGTGCGTCCTCAGGTGATCTGGGTCTGAGGTTCAGGGAGCTGCAGTGTTCAGGAGGAGGCTGCGGCTCTGACGAAGGTGAACATTTAAAGCCTCTGAACACACACACACACACACACACACACACACACACACACACACACACACACACAGCTGATTTCAGTTATTGTTGCTGATTAGATCTCTGCTTTAGTTGAAGTGGGCCAGAGCGTAGGCTACGTTTACACGTGGCCGGCTATTTTCATAAATGGACATTTCAACCTCTCAGTTTTCAAAAAAAAAAAATTGTGCACAGTTGTCAGTATTCAGAAAAGTGTTCGTTTACATCAGGGGTGTCAAACTCAACTTCCCAGAGGGCCACACTGGGAACAAAGAATCACATCAAGGGCTAGACATGTACATTTTATTGACATGCTTTTATTTAATCAAAAAAACATCTTTTATTGTATTATTGCGTGTCTCATATAGTCTAATCACTTACAGCTTGGTCGACATAAAGCCCCAAAAAATTTAACTTAGCCATCAAAGAAAAAAGCGAAACGAAAACATCAGGAAAAAACGTAAAAAAAATTTGACAAAAACGTCTGAGAAAGTGGCAAAAATGCTGAAAAAAACGTCTGAAAAAGTGGCAAAAATGCTGAAAAAAAGCAATTAAAAACTACAGATAAAGCAACAAAAAGTAGGTGGGCCAAAACGTATTCTGAACCTAAATTGATATGCGGGCCGGATAAAAATCTGCGATGGGCCGGATTTGGCCCGCGTGCCTCGAGTTTGACACGTGGTTTACATGAATCCGTGTTTATATGCCGTCAAGAGCATGCCACACCTGTAGGTGGCAGTGTAACAAGAAGCTCAAGCCCACGTTAGCCAATCAGAATCCCGAAAATGGCAAACAAAGATGGCGCCAGGATCATCATTCGTATGGACTGACCAGGAGGTAGAGCTCCTGTTAAATGTAACTTTAAGATTACAAAGCCACAAAATTACAGGAGAACATCGACTGGGAGACAATTTGCCGACATACTGACCCTCTTTTTAGAGCACGTCCCCAACGACCCTACTGATGATTTTCCTCATCAAAAGGAGGACATTACCCGCGCCGTCCTCACTACCAAGCTGAAGGCAGTTCGTCGGCTGCCTTAACCTCCGTTTGTCTCAGTTGACGTGCAAACGTGCAAACCAAGTTTTCCAAAATCTCCACTCTGGCCGGAGTTTTTTTCAGAAAGAATCATTTTCAGAGGCAAATTCTCCGTTTGCTTGTAAACGAAGGGCACAAACGAAGGGAAATGTCTCCGTTTTTTTTAAATAACCACGTACGTGTGTACACGTTTACAAACGGGATATTAGATGGGAACTTAATAGGTCAGGCCCGCCCTAACTGGTGCAACAAAGCTTACAAGAGACTCAGGAAGATGTCAACGAATCAATCAGTCTAAACCAGGGGTGTCAAACTCAATTTCCCAGAGGGCCACACTGGAAAAAGAGAATGGCACCAAGGGCCAGACATGTATAGTTTATTGACATTCACTATTTCATCGAAAAAGTAAAATATCTTTGACTCAATTATTGCATGTCTCATGTAGTCTTCTCACTTACAGTTTGGTCCACATAAAGCCCTGAAAGAGTGAGCAAAAAAGTTCCAAAGCCATCCTAGAATTTAGGACATCGAGCAAAACAGTGATTGCATTTTTTAAGTAGGCTACCACACAGCTGACTCACAACAACCTTTTTCACAGCCTGAATATGCAAACTCTCTCTGCTTCTTCTGGGGGAATTTCTGAGTCTCAGAGTCGGCAAATTTGCCAAATTCTGCTTTGAGTGTTGCGTAATTGCAAATTGAAAAACAGTTTCCCATGTTTTTGGTTTGGCTCACAACTAGGTGGGCCAAAAGTTATTGTGAACCTAAACTGATATGCGGGCCGGATCAGAATGTGCGAGGGGCCGGATTTGGCCCGCAGACCTTGAGTTTGACACATGTGGTCTAAACGCACCAACACAGTCCTGGGAATCAGCCAGATTAACTGGAAATGGACACATCACTTCCCCCATCTGAACCCCCCACTCACCATCACCCCCTCCCTATGCAAAATTCAAGACGAGATGAAAAAATAGCCATAATATTCAATACAATAAAATAACAACAAAATAAACGACAAACTGCAAACCATTTAAACATATTATGTATATATCTGTTGAGGCATCAAGTACATACCTATACTATATTTTTTATATCGTATTTCAAGTTGGTCTCAGGCATGTAAAAGTGTCCTCAAGATCCATGACAGAAAGCCACGTCATTACCATCACTGTCATATTCTCAACTAAACATGACATGTTAAATCTTGAAAATGTTCTATTTCACTCAAATGTTGGCTTAAGTTTTTAAAAAATAATTCACAATGCTTCTGCTCGTCCTCTGAAAAGATTTGTTACACGCTGCTCTGAAAAAACAACACTGGGAACTAGGTCAGCCACAAGGTGTGAATGTAGTCTCCCACAATGCAAAACTGCATTTGGGAGCACATCATTCTCCTTTGTGGCTATAAACCAGTGGAATACTCTTCCTACAGAGCTAATGTCATGTCACTAACTTGCACTCATTCTCACGCTTAGCAAAGCATTGGTTTTTAAGAAAGCAGTACTTTGTCTGTATGTTATTGCACCATCTACCTGCCCAGGAACTACGGGGGGAAACTAGCAATTTGCTACAACCTGGCACAAGACCTTTTTTATTAATGTTTTTTCTGCACTGTTCAAATACATAAATTACAATTACATTATGCTAACACCGTAAAGCACATTGCATACGTCTATCCCCAGTACATTGGCATCCTGGTGCTTAGGTTAGCCGAGGTTCTTTCTATTATTGATATTTTTTGTTTCTCCCGTTGCATAGACGACCGTCTGTCGGTGATCTCGTGGCGTTCGGCGGCCTCCTGCTCCGTGGCGTCCGGCGTGCTGGAGCGCGCTCAGAAGAGACGAGACAACTTCTGGGGGAAGAGATGACCACTGATGTCACTGCTGTCGCTATGGGAACCAGCGCGTCGTTTGCAGAGCTGAGTCTTTAGTTAATTGATCAAAAATGAGCGAGAATCATGCATTTCGATAGTTGTGATAAATTTAAATGTTTTTTTTATAGATGAATTCAAGGTGCTAGTAATGAAGTCTCTTTTTACAAAGTAATAGATTTTTATATAAATGTAGTAATTATGTCTATTCAGTAATTATGTTTCATTAGTATTTATGTGGCTGACTGTGAGATTGCTGAGATTAATGTCATAATAAGGGACATAAACACAGATTTATTTGAGTTTTTACGTCATTACAGACGGATAGAAATCATTACCATTCGAGGGGAAGTTACCAGAAGTTCAAAAAAAATGTGTTTGTGTTTGTCAGAAAGAAGCAGAAGTTGAACCACGCACTCTTCAGTTTGTTTCTCCTCCTGAAGGAATGACGTTTGACAAGTTTAGAGGTTTTGCTGCTTCACGGCTTTCAGCTCCTTGTAGTCTTATGTCATCTTGTCTCTCTCTGGATATTTTCCAACATGCTGCTGCAGCTCCAGTTATATGTTTGATGTCAGAAAATGTTTCTAGATATCTAAAACATTAAACACTCAGAGACAGATGCTTATTAATATTGAGGTTTGAATTCCGATGCTTTCATGGATCTCTATGGGCTTCTCCCTTGACTGTATAATGCCTCCACGTCCCCCCGATTGCCTGCGAGCTTCTCCTGTACTGTACGGTAATTTCTCTACTGTGCGACAGTATGTCGCGTGGTTATGACACAATCGTTATAATTCAATTGAAGCACTTACCACTTAGTTTCAAATGGTTATAATGGCATCACAAGTTCGAACGGTGGATGCTTGTTTGCTTGTCTGTATGTATGTCTGTTTACTTGTATGTCACTTGCCTCATGGAATATTTTCCATGTGTACTCATTTGGGTGTCCAGTCTTTCCTTTAGGATTTTTTTTTTTTTAGCAGTGGGGGCAGGTCCGAACAACATTTTATTTCATCTATTAATTTTATTCTAAAGGTGAAATAAATGCAAGATGTTTTCAAACTCGGCGAGTCTCAATCTATTCTGTTGACTTTCCCTATCTGCATTGTTCTATTGGCCTAGAGGGGGTAGTTTTATAAATCTCAAACTCTGTTTAGTGGTTAGAAAACGTGTTGCCATATAAACCTCAAACTCAATGCCGTCTTGGTTTTAAAAACTATTGAGAAAGTATTACAAATTGTATTAAAAGGTATTGAATTTACCTCCAACATTTCTGTATATACCCTGACCAAGCGTCCTTATTTTACGCAATGGGAGAGTGAGGATGGTTTGGAGGACTGGTTGGCAACCATTGAATCACTCGTCCCCAGCCAACCGTTATTTTACCGTGGAGTTATATGACGTCAGGCATTTATTTCTCAGCAATGCAAAAAGCAGCGAGCAAAATGCTTTCCTCTCATTGAAAACTATTAGAAAACACCGCCCAAGGCTGCTAAAACATCTCTCATCTGGGCCTACAGAAGCACAGAAGGGAAATACTCAAGTAAAATACAAGTATCTCAGAATTATACTTAAGTACAGTACTTGAATAAATGTACAGCATGTCCTCTGTAGGTTTTCTATTTTCAGCCATCTCTATTAAATTGGGAATTCATAACAACAACTCCTGCATGTCTTTTAAATATTTCTGTAAAGTAAACATTGATGTCACGTTGTCAGAGGTTGTATAGAAAGAAGAACAAAGGATAACACGAGGATGGCTAACCCGGCAACCACTCACACTATTTAAACACACAATACACACAATACACACACACCTGGCAACCAGCTGTGAACTGCAGATGAACCAGTTGAGTGTGAATTCCCCTCGTTACGATATACAGAACAAACAATGTAAAGCAGAGGGAGTTTGTGGGAAATTCATCATCATTAGAACGTTTCCTGTGAAACAGTGATGTGTAAAAAGTCCTGGAAGTCATCTGTTCCTTAAATTGTGTTTTATATTTGTGTTTTATGTCGTATTCTTTGGTCGGTAGTAGCTGTCATTAACGCATTTCTTCGCTCTACATGGCGTCTGATTTAAAAAGTGTGACAGTCGTTCGATCTCAGCTTCAGTCTCACAAAAATTTAAAAATTACGTGAAAAAAATGGTTTGGGTTAAAAATCAGTTGTCAATTCACTTCCTGAAGGTTACGCACGTGGTGCTTGACGCGATATTTGTTAAGATTTTAAACTCACATTTTTTTTTATTTTCAAAAGGGGTGGCAGTAACTCAGTTTGTAGGGAGTTTGGTTGGGAACAGGAGAGTCGCCAGTTCAAGTCCCTGTACGGACCAAAGTATGGAGTGTGGATTGGTAGCTGGAGAGATGCCAGTTCACCTCCTGGTCACGTTTAACTAGACCAACTGGTCACTGTCCAGCACTCAAAGCACTGTCCTGACTCTGACATCTCTCTTTTTGATATTAATAAATGTCCGTTACATTCAAGCCGTTGCCAAATGAGTTGCTACAAAGCTAATTAAGACTATCAGCTCCACACAACTCTCTCTGTGTTTCTCGGTATGGTTATGTTCAGAAGATCGTGGCGTCCGGCGACTTTCCCGCGCAAAAACTTGAGTGAAGATAATGACCTCCTCTGAAGAGTCCGTCATGTTTTTTTTTTTTAATCCTTCATGTCCTCCTTGGCTACTAGCAAGAGGAGAGTTTGCAGCCTCAGATCCTCAGACGTGCCCTTCTAACCGTTCCAAAGTCGAAACTCAAAACCAGATGCACCTACCCGAGGAGATAAGGCTCGCTGAATCAGCCACTTCTTTTAAATCTGTTCTCATAGACTTGCTTTTATGTGATGCCGTCTTTTTAATCATCTTTTTACCCTATCACCTGTTCAATTTCCTTTTGTTTGTAGTTGTTTTTTCTGTCCTTTTTAAAGCTGTTTTCACTATAACAATGATGTGTAAATGGGTGTGTGTATTGATTTGTATGTGCTTTTGTTTCTTTCGTCAAAGCAATTTATACGAATTAAATAAATTATTAAAGTTTGTTGTCATTGTGGGTACAAGAGAAACGTTCTGAATTATTCTTAAACACAAAGCATCATCTGAGCATCCTTTTTGGATTGACCTCCAAACTTTCAGCCGCTCA
Source organism: Perca flavescens (assembly GCF_004354835.1). Lineage (NCBI taxonomy): Eukaryota > Metazoa > Chordata > Actinopteri > Perciformes > Percidae > Perca > Perca flavescens. Next base: position 3,555,647 of record NC_041353.1, read on the forward strand.
GTTGTGAGTCGCTGCGGTTCATCGCTGTTGATTCGTTGGTGGTTATTTCCCTTTCGTTGTTAACTAGGTGTTCTACTTTAGTTTGCATCCTCCAAAATACGTACAGCATGTTGCAACATGCCATGACTAATGTCTCTTCTTGTGACGCACAGGTGATGTAACACCTGATTTAATGAGTTTATGTGGTGCAAAAGAATTGTGGGGGAAACTAGTCAATATGAGAAATTTTTGATGAGGTTTCTTTGGGTTAGGGTTTGGCTCAGAATGAGTGAGGTTATTCTAATGTAGCGTTCACTTGAAGCGCTTTAATTCTGATTGAGCTTGATCGGAATACGTTCATTAATTTGTCCCTGTAAACGATCTGAAGTGTTAGCTGATACAAGTTATGGTGATATCTGCTACTATCAGTCTCTGAGGGATCCACACGCCTCATCAAACACATAAAATTATGAAAGTAAATACCGGCCACCTGATCCTTCACTTTACACACGGAAACAACTGCCTGATACTGATGTTTAAAAAGCTCTGAGAAGGAAGAAACGGGGGGGGGGGGAAACCAGAGTGACTGCATTGGCATCAATCAACGAGCAGAGCGGACGTTTCCATTAAGCCACACGGGAGTCGAGATCACTACAATTTCACTGCCTTGGTGTCACATTGAATAGGTTTTCCTCAGTAGTCGCAGACTAGTGGCTTTGTTGTGGAGTCCCCCAGGGGTTTATCCTGGGGGCTCTTTTTTTTATTTATTTCCAAGCTTCCCTTGGGGGATCCTCAGCGCTGATTTTCACTTTTATGCAGGTGATACGCAGCTGTAAATCCAGAGAAAGCCTGCTGTTACATAATGTCATGTATATCCTTGTTACCTGGGCCAAGAGGGTCATGTTTTTCAGTCTGTCAGCAGGATTACAGTAAAGCTACTGGCCCGATTTTCATGAAACTTCTTGGAAGGGTGTAGCATGGGCCAAAGAAGAACCCATTTAACTCACTTGTCCTTTAACTAATTCACCATTTTATTAACCTGTACTGCGTTGTTTAATATTCTATCAAAATCTCCATCATAATTGTAGAATTGTTTAGTTTTTGTCTCATTGCTTATTGCTGCTCTGCAGGTTTGCATGTATCAAGGAAATGGCATTGCTTGGCTGTGTTTTATTGCTTGCTTGGTTGAATGTACTGATTGTGTATTACTGTACCAAGGGCTTGCTGCTTCCTGTTGCTCTGCATGGCTTCTTGAGAATGCTTATTTTGTTGCTGTCGTCTTCATAGTGTCTTGTTGTCTTCTGTCTGTAAACTTTAAAATATCTTGCTGTTTCCTGTTGTTCTGGTCTCGAAACATCTCGCCAACAGTATACAGTTGAAAATTTGCCGGCTGGCTAACAACTGGCACATTTACAGAAATGTTGATTAATGTGGACTTTTGAAATAAATGAAATGTTGGAGCCGTAGTTTAGGTTTGAAATTAACATTACACCTGCTAACCATCAAATATTACTGAGAACTGAAAAAGTTGTGTAAAAAATATAGTAGCTTTGGAGTTCTGGAGAGATGTTAGGGCCCGTTAGCCTTGGAAACCCCTGACGAACTTCTGACAAATTTTGAGATTTGCTCTGCGAGTCCGTCTGGCCAAGAGCCCATTCAAGCCCATTTCCAATTTTTCCAAGACGAGGCACCAATCACAACCGTTGAGGCGGGCTTTACACGATGACAATAACGCAGCGATGGCGAGAAGCTTTTTGTTTACATTCGGCCACCGAAGTGCAGCAACCGGTTGATGCCGCTGTCGCTGCTACGTCACCCGGATCGTTGGTCTGATTGGTTGGAGGACTATCCAATCTCGCCCAGAGGCATTTGAGCGCCGTCCGTTGGTGACGCCCCTTTGGAAATGAGCTGTGAATCAAGCTTGCCTGGTTGCCAAGCTTGTCAACCAGGCAAAGGGACAGTCAGAGACTGAGAAAAGCTAATCTAAAACATACAGCATTAGGACTGGGTATCCCAAATGATTTGGCGAATCGATTTGATTCCGATTGAAAAGGTCTTCATTTCCGATTCTATATCAATTAGTTTAGGAAAATTTAAGTTACAATGCGCCAATTTCTCTTGGATATAAAAGAGATTCTCGGAGAACTTCTGCTGTAAATGGTACAAACAAGAAACAACCCTCACATATTTTTTTATAACGCACCAAGTTACAGTAACGTTTACATCAAGAACTGACCCCCAAAAACATTGATTCAAAGGACTTTTTATTAGTGCTGTCAAACGATTAAAATATTTTATTGCGATTAATCGCATTAATGTCATAGTTAACTGCAATTAATCGCACATTTTTATCTGTTCTAAATGTCCCTTGATTTCTTTTTGTCCAGTTATTTTCTTTTCTCATTTTAATGCTCTTATCAACATGGAAAAGTGCATCGGCTTGCTTTGTTCTTTTGTTGCCTGGCTTTGACGAGGGGGCGGAGAATGGGCATCAGCTGTGTGCTCGGCCATCAGCTGTGTGCTCGGCCATCAGCTGTGTGCTCGGCCATCAGCTGTGTGCTCAGCCATCAGCTGTGTGCTCAGCCATCAGCTGGTATTTCAGACTGGAGGTGCTGCGATATCTCCGTTCACAACAACACAACGCACAGATCTCTTTGGTCTTGTCAATGGAACCATTTGGCAACTTTTTAAAAGTAAACTTTCCATTCAGAATCTTATTGGCATCCATTTCGGCGACTCGCGCTCGCCATCCACTCAAAACGTAACGTTAGCCTGCTACTCTTTGGTGAAAATCGCCGTTTTGAATGGGAAAATGTCATCCACGGGAATCCATGTGGGTTTTTGTTCTTTTCGTTTCTGTTTGACTTTGGTTCTTTAATTATGCATGCTGGTTTGTTGATTTGAATTGTGTTTTGTTTATTTCTTTCCTAATATTCAATTATTGCTTTCTTTTAACATAATAGATCCTATCATTTTAAAAGATATATTTGAAACATAAAAGAAAAGAAAATGATATATTTTTATAAATACATTATTGTCTTTGACCACTAATTTTTGATAAACGGATCTGTGTGCTTTAAAGGTCTTGGGCCTATCCCAAGTGGCGTTGTCGGACATGTTTAGCTTCTCGAGTGTCATAGGCCACTCACACTGCCATGTCACCTTTTTCAGAGTTTGCATGTATGACTTAAGCAAAGATTGATTTTAATTGGAGAACTGATCCAGCCCTTTACAGTATCACAGTATTGCTTCCTCTTTACTGCAAAACTCCACCCTCTACATTGACCTATGTTGTAGTCCTTTAATGTTATTAAAAAATAATTACACCATACAGTACTTTTGAAGCGTGTTAAGTAATAAGTGTTGCATAATAAAAATAGACCTGCTAAACAATCTAGTATCAATAGAGCTGTCCCAAGCTGGTTGGATAAGTTTTTCTTTTTTTAGTTAGCCAGGGGGAAGTTTATTAACTTCCAGCTTCTTAATCACCAGGGAGTACACACACACACACACACACACACACACACACACACACACACACACACACACACACACACACACACACACACACACACACACACACACACACACACACACACAGAAAAATGAGGAAATTATGTCATTGGAGAAGTAGGTAAGAAGTAATTAAAAAAATTTACAAAATTGATGACAAACAATATCAGAGTTTGACGTCACACTTCGACTGACAGGTAAATTCCTCTTTGTGTAAGTGATCGTAAACACAGATTGTACCAGCTCAGCACTGACCTGTGTGTGTGTGTGTGTGTGTGTGTGTGTGTGTGTGTGTGTGTGTGTGTGTGTGTGTGTGTGTGTGTGTGTGTGTCTGTGCGTGTGTCTGTGCGTGTGTCTGTGTGCCTGTGTGTGTGTGTGTCTTTGTGTCTGTGCGTGTGTGTCTGCACGCCTGTGCGTGTGTCTGTGTGCCTGTGTGTGTCTGTGTGTGTGTGTGTGTGTGTGTGTGTGTGTGTGTGTGTGTGTGTGTTTTGGGGTTTTTTGATGGTTACCTGTCCTATATTTCTTCTTGTGTGTGGGCGGAGAATCTGTATAAAGAGAGGTTGGGCAGAGAGAGACTTCACAACAGCATCCTCTGACAGGTGAGGACACACACAGATGCATCAGATTCTTTACATAGTTTGTTGTTTTATTAAAGAATAATAATAATAATTAACATTATTATAAACGACTTTGTAATAATGTATAATCTGTTTCTGTCTTGCAGTTGCAAACACTCTCCTGAAAGGATTAAGATAATTTATCCAGCTGAAATATGAAGCTCGCCACAGTCTCCTCCGTCCTCCGTCCAGCAGCCGCCCTGCTCGTCGTGCTGCCGCTGCTCCTGATTGGCTGGGCCGAGCAGGCAGCAGCGCTCCCTGTCGACCGGCCGCTCAGCCAGCCGCTACAAAACCAGGAGACGTACCAGGCTGTCCGCGACATATCACAACACGTGAGTGGTCAATTAAAAAAAATATATTTATTCTTACTGTAAATGATTTGTTAAGTCTGGGTGTTTAATTATGATGAACATTTTTATTTTTAGCATCTTTAATCAGTGGTTGAAGAAATATTTGTTGAGTAAAAGTAGCAAAATACTCCTTTTTAAAAGCTTATTTATGTTAAAGTACAAACAATATCAAAAATAAAAGTACTCACTATGCAGCAGTTCATGTTAAAATATTAGATAATGTACGATTTGGATTATTATGACTCATCTGTTAACTTGTAAGCAGTATTTTAATGTAGCGTGGAACTACTTTCTGTCTTTATCTATAAAAATGCTTAAGATTTTATATGTAAAACAGTTTAACTTTAGTCGCTAAAGCTGTCAAATAAATGTAGTGGAGTAAAAAATACAATATTTTTCTGTCGAATTGCGGTGAAGTCGAGGTATAAAGCTGCATACAATTTAAATAATTAATTAAAGTACAATAACCTTAAAACTATACTCGAGTACAGTACTTGAGTAAATGTTCTTAGTTACTTTTAATTCCAGAATTCCAGTTTCAGTATCAGAAATATGGCTTTAGTACATTTTAAAAAATCTAGACACAAATCTTATTAGCTTTTCAAAATGTGTTGTTTTGGCACTAAAGTTACTCCGTAGCCTCCGTAGTTTTAGCCATTGCTTTACGTCCCTCTTCTACGTAGCTTCTGTTAAGGCCACTGAGATTATGTCTTTGTATATTTTGGGAGAATTAGTTTTTTAGCAACCTGAGGCAATATACCTAAAACATGCTGAGTATATTGTAATAAAAGGAATTATAATCACTTTGTTTTCCTATGTTTTTTAACGTTCTATTATAAATTTTTCATTACATGCTATAAAATTGAATAACACACCCAAATTCAATGAAAATAGTGAACTGATCATTTATTTAAAGGGATACGCCACCGTTTGTTGAAACTTATCACAGTCTCCCCTAGCTGTAGATAGGTGGGCCAACGCAATTTTTTGTGCATGCATTGTTTTAGTTAGCTTAGCGTAGTGAATGGAATCCTATGTTGCCGGTTAGCATGTTGTGAGTAAAAGTGAGCCAACAAAAGACAAAAAAAAAAACCTAATTACTTGCACTGAGACCAAAAATGCATTGGCCCACCAACCTACAGCCAGGGTAGACCGTGATAAAAACTATTTCAACAAACGGTGGAGTATCCCTTTAAGTTGTGAAGAGCCTCGTAGGGAACCATCCACGTTACTTTGTTTTAAAATTTGGTTGAAAGAATCCCCAAATCTCTGATATACTTTTTGAAATTGGGTCAGATTTGACCCCGAGGACACCAGGAGGTTGAGTTGAGTTGAGGACAGCTCTCGTGTTTTGTGTGGGATTCGGCCTGTGATGCTAACCTGGTTTCCTGCCTCTCTAGGCTCAGGGTGTGCAGACGGAGGACGACTCCAACACCAGACTGATGCCCCGGGTCAACGTTAACCAGGTGAGAACCGTTTGAATGAACGCTGCCGTAATTGTTGCACACACACACACACACACACACACACACACACACACACACACACACACACACACACACACACACATTTTTTTTTTCCCAAGTACAGTACAGGCCAAAAGTTTGGACACACTCAATGTGTTTCTTTATTTTCATGACTATTTACATTGTAGATTCTCACTGAAGGCATCAAAACTATGAATGAACACATATGGAATTATGTACTTAACAAAAAAGTGTGAAATAACTGAAAACATGTCTTATATTTTAGATTCTTCAAAGTAGCCACTCTTTGCTTTTTTTGATAACTCTGCAAACCCTTGGTGTTCTCTCAATGAGCTTCATGAGGTAGTCACCTGAAATGGTTTTACCTTCACAGGTGTGCCTTGTCAGGGTTCATTAGTTGAATTTCAGGTGACTACCTCATGAAGCTCATTGAGTAGTAATAAAAAGGAAACGTATTGATTGAGAAGGTGTGTCCAAACTTTTGGCCTGTACTGTATCATTCAACTAACGTTCGACCCTGTGACCTCTCTCGCCCTCCTCCAGGACCACCTGAAGATCTGCTGCCTCCACGCCAACATCC